>NC_068286.1:6808120-6813120 GCF_025860055.1 Xyrauchen texanus | reverse complement strand
TATCTCCTGAGAGTGCACCAGTTGGACCGTTGCATATTGAACCTTTTGTGGCACTGATCGAGGCCTTTGAAATTCGGACATGGATCTGAAGCTGGCCCATGGTGGATTGGTGAGAGGGACCGTGTCCCTGCATGCCTGAGGGTCTTTAGTGTGAAATGCCAGAGTAAACTCAGAGATGGAACGGTTGCAATGACATGGATGTGGCATGGGTGCCCAGGAGCAGCTGGGCAAGGTTGGCACGTCATTCCTATTCAGAGTTTGCGCCGCAGGGCACCATCGGCCTTCAATGCTTCAGTTTTATCCTGCAATTCTCGATTATATTTGTACATTGAGTAGCCTGCACTGCTGCTTGGGCCAACCTGCAATATCTAGAGAGCCCAGAGCTGCGGTTTATGAAAGCACCTAGTCAACATAAAAAGACACAAAAATAGATTCCCAATAGTGTTGCTAATGAGAATGCTCAGAGATTTCACAGAAGAACATTTAAAGTACATTTAAGCGTTCAGTCAAAATCACATTCTGTGTTTGTTCTCACATTCCCACGTGTTCTTTCACATACATGAGCGACTGCTTGCTCTTCTCTCTGTCTTTGACCTGTTGGTTGTGAAAACATATCAGTCAGACTTCAAGATCAGTGCGATTCAGGTGTAACATGGCAACTCCAATTGTATTCATTCAGCTAATTAAAGCTATGCATTTGGCATAAGCATCTTGTAGCCCTGCCTGATGTCATATTTTCCTGTCGTCTGCCTCACTGTGCCATGTTTCAGACCTAAGCGTCCATGTGTGGCAGCATCTGCTGGCATCAGGCTCTCTGTGTTCATTTACCCTGAGAGAACAGGAGACATAAGCTCTGTTCCAAAACCTAGGGACCTGCCAACTTAGACAGCTTTTTAAAGCATCATAGGCACATTCCCGTCACAAAGGCAGTTTCAAAAGTAAGATACCCTCTTTTGGCCAAATTCAAAGGCAGAATTGCGTGTATCCTTCATGGAGAAGGCAGTTCCATGATGCATTGTCATGAATGGACATGTGAGAGAAATGTTAATAATAAATATCTAAAAAGTAGGGACAAAAATATGTTGATTTGATTAAAGGTGAACATGTCATTTCTAGCATCACCAAACATAATGTCTGTTACAACTTCAACAACCTGGTCTTAAAATCATGTTGTTACACCAACATTGCTCGTTGTACATTTCACACCAGTTTCCACTAGAGGTGCTATAACAACAATGACTTTTATTCACTTTCACACACATTAAGAGTAAAATGGCAGATTATCAGTACATAAACACTTACTTTTTGCCCTGTTCCTCACACAATGCTATCTTATTACATCTACACACTTTTACTGTAGCAAGTGACTTGCAAGGCGATGCACTTTAATGTTTGCATTAAATAACCAGCTACATTAACAAGCTTGTTTACGTGCAATCAAATTGCACCGTTGCTCAACTGATAGAGCGCTGCACTTGCGATGCAAAGGACCGGGGTACTCAAGAGCATGCGAGATGACACGCTAGACAAGTGTTTTAAAAGCACCACAAAAAGATGTGGTTGCTTCAGCAATAGTGCTTTTCATCTCACTTTTGCTGATACCGATAACTAAGTTGGTGGGAAAGGCCGATAACCGATTAATCGGCCGGTAGTTTTTAAAATTGATTCATTGAATGTAAAAATTTATTATTCTTCCTTTCTATGACGGGCACAGACAATGAGTCCTTAATGAATAAAATCCCAGATGCAGTTTATTGTCCAACCAAAACCCCCCAAATAATCCGAAATATTAAGATTTGGTGCATAACGCGGGACTTTTAAGTGTAAACAATCCTGAAACACAATGGGAACTCTTATTTTCAAATGACAAATTAATGAAAAAACTATCTTCAACTATCGCCATAGAATTTCACCGATAACGATTGTAACTATCGGCACCGATTAATCGGTAAAACCCATATATCGGTCTACCTCTACTATTGGTTAGGTTACAGGTTTTGGGTAGGGGGGTTTGTTTTATTGATTTAAAACTCAATAGAATATTAAACTTAAAAACCTCATCTTACATACAGGATAACTTGCATTTAGCGCCACACAGTGCACATTTGACGGAACTGCTGCGATACAGTAAGTGTAATAAACCACAACACATAATATCCTTTTTCCCCAAAAATATCCATGTAATTTTCATGAGATCAGGCTGGTTTTCAATTAGGTTTCCTTAGAGGGCAGCTAAAGTGAAAGAGAAGCTACAGAGTGGAGAAAGAATGACAACTCTCTTCTTTCTTACCCAGCACAGAGGTGGAGACAAAGAGAGGGGCATGGGAATGTATGCCAGGAATAAATGGGGAGAAGCTCATTATATTTCTCAGCATTCAACACAAGGGGAAAGAGGAAAAGGAAATGGAATTCTCTTTAAGAATTCATCACACTCAGAGATGCAGGAAGAGCCCGCGGGAGCCATTTTGTTTTTCGAATTGTGCTGAGCTGAGTGCAGTGAGAGAGAAAAACTGGGCACAGATGAGCATGCATTCTGAATGTCACTCTGACTCCAGAGAATCACTAATTGATTTGGGATACTTTACTCATTCTGGAATCACAAAGCTCTTAAGTGCGGTGGCGAGCAACACCTGCAAGGTTTTAAGTGTCTTGTGTTAAACACAAGAAACACACTGTAGATGCTGTGAGACTTTCACTTAAAAATGAAAGATATGTCAATTTGAGAGTTTCACTGGTGAAGTAAAAGACTAAATGTCAGATTTGTATTGTAAAGAGATATAAATAGAGGCCTATATAGATAGACCAATGTATCGGCCAGGCTGATTAACTGCAACATGATCACACAGGAAGTCGGTATGTTGTTTCTGAGAGTTACGGTACCCTAGGATCGGACACATTATGCAGACTCACCAACAAGTGCCATCTCCTATCAGACATTTTTTGTATCAGCTGTATGTTTACCTTCCCTGTGGTGCGTCAGGAAGCACGTTGCATCAGCAGCGTGGGAGACCTGCTTCAGATCCTGCTTTGAAACCAGAAAGGAAACAGCACGATTCGCAGGTTGCATTTTTCCCTCAAATGTTACATTTCTACTCCACTGATGGTTAGGTTTAGGTTGGGGATTTTTATAAATCCCAACAGTTTATAAAACATGCATTCCTCTTCACTGTATTGTAGCCTGTACAGCTAAAAGCAACTCACTTCAAAACTCGCTTTTGGCGCCCCTCCGTGGACATTTCACTGGGAAAATGGAGCTAACGTGTGCCCATATTCTCTTTGCCACTGGGGGCAGTATTTCACATTTCGGTAAGCATGGACCGATTTCAGTTAAAGAAAATATCAACCTACTGTTTCTGATTTCACTGTGAGATCAGTCTGTTAACAGAAAACTTTTGTCAGTTTCAAAGTCTACGAACATCCTTGTCAATACATATTTAACCATTTCTATTTACATATTTTTGGTGAATCTTGAGAGCATGTAGGTTTGCATTTGAGAAGTCAGTATTTATTATGCAAGTAAAAGTTTCCTTTTGACCCGGTCTGTTTATTGTGTGTCCAAAGATGAGATCCACGCACCCCATTTTCAGTTCATGTCTCTTTAATATCCTTTCTGTTATTTACAGTCAGTTGGTGATCAAAAATACATTAATTCTAATAACACATGGCAAGGATGAGGTAAAACAACTGCAACTTGTCTCTTATTAATGTAGGATGCACTTATTCAACAGTAAACATTTTCTTTTGGAGCTGCCTGTTCTTTTAAAGAGACATTACCCTTTTAGATTAGTTTAAACTCAATGTAAATCGCACAAGTCCATGTAAACAAAACATTCAGCAAAATGTTGGTAAATATCACTTGAGAGCAGAACATTTTTATTTTATTTTTATGTAATTCTGCCAAATTTTGCTAAAAAATGACACAAATCTAACCACTAATTTAAAAAGAAATGCTTAAAAAAGATTCTGGCCTAAATCATTGTTGGATGTCATCAGCTCGCTGTGCCAAACTCTGCTGGCCAGGCCAGAGTAATCGCTCCACCAGCCTTGCACCATCAGCATGAAGATGAATGAGACAATTAGAGCTTCTCTGTTGTCAATTACACATCCTGGGTGGCTGTTTTACATCAAACATTGCAATCACGATTCACTGTGAATCCAGATTCTTTTGGGCAGAGTCCCATTGGGCATCGGTTTGAACCACAAATGCCAGTTTTAGATAAATTGTTTATGAAATACTGGCTGTTTTTGTGCTTTTTTGTGGTACTTTGATATCCTTTAATTGAAATTCTGTCCCACACATACACAGAGGAAGCACATTTATACAGAAGCAGAAGAGGGGTTTCAGGCTTGAATTTAGGGGGTGCAGGTGGCGTTAAGCCGGTATGGGCTCTGCCCACTGTCCCCACATGATGCCAGCGTTCTTACACACATGCACACACACACATACACAGATGATGCCAATACCATCTGTCATCAGTGAGAACATCTGCAGCTCAAGGTGCCCTTGTCACCCATAGTTAAAGTAATGAGAGGGAGAGAGAATATACAACTACAGATCCAATTAGGATCAGCCAAACTGCAACTCAGATAAAAAAAATACCTACATCATGTTTTGGGAATTTCGTATGACCAAAGTACAGGAAGCGACATTATTTGGGCCTTTTTTACAGCATGGCTGGAAGACAAATACTCTCGTTCCATTTTTCACTCTAATTTTAGTGTTTATAATAATCTTTATGGGTTTATTTCTGCTTCAAAGTTCTGGTCACCATTCAGTTGCATTGTATGATCCTACAGAGCTGAAATATTCTCCCGAAAATCTTCATTTGTGTTCTGCTGAAGATAGAAAGTCATACACTTTTGGAATGGCATGAGGGCAAATAACTGTTGAGAGAACTTTCATTTTTGGGTGAACTATCCCTTTAAATCTAAAATGTTCTTCTAGATATTTGTTCTCTTCCCATTTTTCTTTCCTTCAGAAACACAGATGGCTTCTTTTT
>NC_068286.1:6640620-6798120 GCF_025860055.1 Xyrauchen texanus | reverse complement strand
GCTCCAGCGTGTTTGGATGTGGCATGAGCATATTATCGTAGCATAATACGATACAGAGGTAATCATATTCACATAAACAATAATGAGCACAGTTCAGAGGTTGCAATTTTACTAGTGCTGTCAGTACATAATTTTTTTTTTATCATGATTCACTATGAAAAATCAGAGATTAATCGTGAATAAATAAATCTATGTACTAAGAGCACTAGTAAAATTGCAATCTCTCAACCTTGATCGTGATTAATCTCATGATTTTTCATAGTTGATCTCAATTAATCTCATGATTTTTCATAGTTGATCACGATTAATCTCATGATTTTTCATAGTTGATCACGATTAATCTCATGATTTTTCATAGTTGATCGTGATTAATCTCATGATTTTTCATATTTGATCGTGATTAATCTCATGATTTTTCATAGTTGATCGTGATTAATCTCATGATTTTTCATAGTTGATCGTGATTAATCTCATGATTTTTCATAGTTGATCGTGATTAATCTCATGATTTTTCGTAGTTGATCATGATTAATCTCATGATTTTTCGTAGTTGATCACGATTAATCTCATGATTTTTTGTAGTTGATCTCAATTAATCTCATGATTTTTCATAGTTGATCGTGATTAATCTCATGATTTTTCGTAGTTGATCGTGATTAATCTCATGATTTTTCATAGTTGATCATGATTAATCTCATGATTTTTCATAGTTGATCGTGATTAATCTCATGATTTTTCATAGTTGATCATGATTAATCTCATGATTTTTCTTAGTTGATCACGATTAATCTCATGATTTTTCATAGTTGATCATGATTAATCTCATGATTTTTTGTAGTTGATCTCAATTAATCTCATGATTTTTCGTAGTTGATCGTGATTAATCTCATGATTTTTCATAGTTGATCTTGATTAATCTCATGATTTTTCGTAGTTGATCGTGATTAATCTCATGATTTTTCATAGTTGATCATGATTAATCTCATGATTTTTCGTAGTTGATCTCAATTAATCTCATGATTTTTCATAGTTGATCGTGATTAATCTCATGATTTTTCATAGTTGATCATGATTAATCTCATGATTTTTCATAGTTGATCTTGATTAATCTCATGATTTTTCATAGTTGATCATGATTAATCTCATGATTTTTCATAGTTGATCATGATTAATCTCATGATTTTTCATATTTGATCGTGATTAATCTCATGATTTTTCATAGTTGATCATGATTAATCTCATGATTTTTCATAGTTGATCATGATTAATCTCATGATTTTTCGTAGTTGATCTCAATTAATCTCATGATTTTTCATAGTTGATCGTGATTAATCTCATGATTTTTCATAGTTGATCATGATTAATCTCATGATTTTTCACAGTTGATCGTGATTAATCTCATGATTTTTCACAGTTGATCATGATTAATCTCATGATTTTTCATAGTTGATCATGATTAATCTCATGATTTTTCATAGTTGATCATGATTAATCTCATGATTTTTCGTAGTTGATCGTGATTAATCTCGTGATTTTTCATGGTTAATTGCGATGAATCTCAGATTTGAAAAGTTTTGACATTTTACTCAATATATATGTGGCAGGGCGGAGGGCGGGTCGGGTCGTGATCCTACGCACCCGGTCCCGTATTAGGCTAATCAATCATCCGAGGTATAAAGGTCGACTGCAGGGTGTCGTGCGGGAGAGAAAGATCGTTTACGGACATGTCCGTCATGTGTGTTTATGTGGTCTTTTGAGTTTATCATTAAAACTATTATTTATATTGAAAAGCCGGTTCTCGCCTCCTCGTTTCCATTGAATACCTTTACAATATACTTATTTCCTGTCAAAATGCATTTATTTCCTTCTTTGGAAAGAACAACACAACTGAACAAAACAATATTTAACAATAATACTTTTATATTCATTATTCATTACATTTTACTCCACAGCACAAAGAATAAATTCACTAAAATAGCACAAATTCAAGTATTATTAAACATTTACCAAAGTCTAAGTGGGATATTGACTGATTGATAGAACTACTATTCATTACAATGCACATTAAATCTCTTAAACCCTCATCCTACACAATATTTATCTTCATGAGGTCTTTTCACTTTGAATGTTGAATGCACATGATTTGTTTCAAGGCATCAAGCATCACATAGAACTCCATATTAAAAGTGAGTCTTGTTCTGCTTTTAGCACTGGCACTGCCGATGGAAATATAATAATCAGAATTGTCTGGTAATCATTAGCTGATGCTTCAGAAGCTCGTGGCAATGGGTACAAAGTTGCAATTATGTTAAATTTGAGTAGAGCATCAACAGACCCTCCACGGGAGCACAAGCTGCGCAGCAGGCTTGTAAGAATTGACATGCTTGTGTGGTAAAATGCTGACTTACAAAAAGACGCGAAGAACTTTTGTCACAAGTCCCATCAACATTTGTTTTATAAGAAGTCCTTTCTCCGGCACGGAGTCACTATTGTGTGTTTGTTTGTAGTGTTTATATGACTGTTATGTCCTCGCTGGACACGTCGCAAGGGTACCGCCCTCTAATCAGTTTTCAGAACTCACACAGGGCTGAATAAAATGTCAGAATCTAATGTACGAGTCTAATGTCCGTGCATTAATCATGATATTAAATACATTTTTGAATTATATTTAAAATAATCGTATGCGTTAATGTGTTAACGCTGATAGCACTACTTTCCCTCTTACATTACATTTTTACTCCACTGATGGTTGGGTTTAGTTTTGGGATTTGGGTTGGAGGGTTCACTTTATAAAATATGCATTATTTTTTGCTGTATTACATCCTGTACACTCGCTTTTGGCGCCCCTCTGTGGACATTTCACTCACACCTGCACATACAGCAAACGATACTTACCGTTTTGTCCACTGGGGGCAGTGTCTAGCATTTCGGTAAGCACAGACCGATTTCAGCTAAAGAAAAGTCCAACCTACTGTTTCTGATTTCACTGTGAGATCGCAGAGTCGTATGGACCACTTTAATGATGTCATTTTGAAGCTTGACAGCACCCTTTGACTTTAATTAAATGGAAAAGAGTGGACAGGAATTTCTTTAAAAATTCACCTTTTGTTTTCCAAGAAAGAAAGAAGGCAGAAATGTCATTTTTAAATTATTCTTTTAAATATGTGCATCATGAATACATTGAGCAAGACTTTAAATTATACTTTTGTAGCCTTATGTACAAGTAAAAAGTTGATTAAAAACTGCTACTACACTTAAATTACCAGCAGTAAAATAAAGTTTCTGCCAATTTGACCTTTGAAAAAAATGTGTTCCTTCAAATGGCAACCGACTATTTTGAGATCTTGACAGATTTATTTTCCTTTTGCACTGCGTCTGTCAGCACTTCTGAAGTTAGAACTTGGCAAGCACGTCTGCTGGTGATGATGATGAAGTAACAACAATAGATCACAACAGGTATTTCACCTGTCAGAAATTAATTATGATTTAAATGAATCACTTAAATTAGGTCAAATGGAAAACCGTATGGAAAAACAGTTGAAGCTTGAGAATGAAAGAGAGTGAAAGAATGAATGAATAATGAGTGAAGACAGCGTGGTAGACTCAGATTGAAACAGAAGAGAAAAACACAGAATCCATCAGGCTTGAATTAAACAGGACGTTATCCAAAAACAAAGGAAAGTGCTTAGCTTTACAAAAGCCTCACAGTCAGGAGTCAAAACATGTACAACAAATTTTATTTGCGCTGTTTTAAATCAAGTGCTACAATTCCAAGCTACCATCACCCAAGAGTAAAACAGCCATGTTTACATTATGTGCCCTTAAGTAATTCTGTCATTTTAATAGTTATTTATACTGTTTACCCAGATATAATGTCAATCTCAATGTGCGTCCAGAAAGGAAAACAGAAGAACCAATGTGAAAAAACAGGACACATGTGGATGAAGTTTCTGCTAATCTCCGTCAGAGAGATAACATACTCTGCCTTTCTACAGTCCTTGCTATATCTACATAAATCTCGACCACAGTATTGTTGCCATCTCTCATCCAGTTACCCCGTCTCGCTTGCCAAGCTCCCCCCTGCATCTGCCACCAGGCTGGAGCACCGACCTTGCTAAAGACCCCAAAGATCCAAAGCCAACCCCCTCTTCTGTTCTACAATGACCGGAAAGGTGGCATCTACCCAGGACTCTGACCTCTTGCCCTGCATATGCATCCAGAAACCAGGTAACAAGGGCCAACTGAGTAGGATACTATGAGGACTTATTGTCATCAATCAATCAAAGCAAAGATTTGCAACCCACAGCTGGCATTTTATTGATCAACCCCATGTGTTGGTCCAATTGGATTTCATAAACGCAGTCCAAAAGCAAGCCTTCTCTGACTTTGACCTGAATTAAATCCACATAAATAGAATTGTCCTTAGTGTCATATATTGATAGTGATGGGTTGGGATTGGTTGGTGTGTTTTAGCATGATGGCAACCCCCAAAACTACAACGTAAATATAAGCGCAGCGTGGTTCTAGCGGGAAGACTAGCAGCTGTACATCATCGCAACATTAGCGGGGTAATTCCCAGCCAATCACATGTAAGCCGTTGCTTTATAAGTCTGCTCACAATCTATCACATTGCTGTTTCAGTGTGCTAACACGGCAACCTCCACCACTCCACCACCACCTGTTGAGCCCCGTCCTGCACGGGGGTAGGCTCCTCGCCCCTTCCTCCTATCTCCGGCAGGATATGACGGTTAAGAGTACGACTTCTTCGGACCGTCAGACGGGGCCTACGCCAAAGAGAGACATTACTTTTCTGTTTTATATTCATCAAATAAATGTCATCTTAAAATTCACTCAAGTCTGCGAGTCTTCATGATAGAACATTAAATATTCTAAATCTCAATAAAACAAAACATTAAACACTAACAAGTCATTCATTTTGCACACAGACCCATGAAGTAACAATTCATTTTAATATTTACTCTCCCTTTCAAGTCCCATGCAAAGCATGCTGGAACTAGAAATCCTCTGCCCAGTTTCAGTTAACCAAACAAGATTTTCATGTTGTCCCAATGCAAACAGATTAAGTAAAGTTGACAATACACGTTTTAGTTCAATCAACTCTTGGTTACATGCATTTTTTGAGTAATATGAACATGAGAGAACTGAGTAAAACAGACGATAGTGGAAGATCTTTTTTTTTCAGAATAAAAGTCATGAGTTAGCGCATCTGCTGAAGAACATGTGACATTAGGATATTTGCTCATGGTCCACACAATGCGTTTGGCTTTACAGCTGCAGGCGCCACTGGCATGGAAATGACACACTTCACCTTTAAAAGAGAGAGAGGTTATCAGAGTAAAAAGAGGGGTGGTATATATCTCAATCCACAGTGATGTTTGACCAAACGACAATCACTCTAGTCTCTAGACTCTAGTCACATACATCAAAACCACTTTGTCTCAGATTGTTACGGACCAGAGTTTCGCAGAAAGATGCGTTATCCGCACTGAAGCTCCTTTGCTGTGGTCTGTGGCTCTGCAGGAGCTTGTGGGCTGCCAGGCAGCTCTACAGTTATCAGACCACAAGGCCTGTGGTGGCAAGTGGAGATAAACGTAGAGCTCATCATCACCACACCCTTCGCCAAAATTACCACACACAGACGCAAAGTGCTGGTAGTCACTTGAGGTGATGAAAGTCAAACTAAGGCAAAACTAACCTTTTCTTAAAAGTTTACTGTGACAAAACGTAAAATGACTCTGTAAAATGATATATATATATATATATAAATGATGGCCTAAATACTCTGTTCACGTGCATAACAGGATGCAACTGAATATCCTGCAGTTAATTAATAAATAATTTGAGTCAGAGATGTCTTAAATCCTTTTGCACTCTCTGAAAATGTCCTCTTTTGGGTGAAGAAATGTAAAGAGCAGCAGTCTAAGCCAAGACTTGCATTCTTGCCACTTTGTTGCTTAGGAGTAACTGTGTTTTAATTTGTTTTCTGGCTCACCCTCTCTTCTTCCAATTCTCCTAAATGTGAGCAGCAGATGACCGTTACTGAATACCAAGAAAAGAGGAGGAGGAAAGAAGTGAATGTTTTATAGTTCACAACTACATTTACAGAGGCAGATTAAGACAAGAGAGGAGGCTCATATTGCAGTTTTTCTTTATCTCTCATAAAAGTTTGTTACGTGTATTATCACACATCAGGAGCCAGCAGCTGAGGTCATGCAGTCATTTTACAGTCATTACTTGTGGTGTCTTATTTTTGTGTTGTCTCTGGGTTAAATAGGGACATGGACATGGTTTATTGAAATAAATAAATCAATAAAAAGTCTAAAACAACAATATTTAGTACAGAATTATTATTTTATTCTTTATTAAACTAAATAATTATGTTTTTTCTTTTTTTTTATGTCTGTTTAGGTCATATTTGTAAAGTATTTAATATAAATATTTAATATATATATATATATATATATATATATATATATATATATATATATATATATATATATATATATATATACACAGATCAGCCATGACATTAAAAGCACCTGCCTAATTTTGTGTTGGTCCCCCTCATGCTGCCAAAACTGCACCAACCCGCTTCTCAGAATAGCATGTTTCAGAAATACTCAAACTAGCCCATCTGGCACCAACAATCATCCATGTCATTATCTAATCAGCCAATCGTGTGGCAGCCAGGGCTAGACTGGGAAGAGAAATTGGCCTGGGATTTTACATGGCAACTGGCCCACAACTTAAGCTGCCTGTCCTTTTTCTACATATCGCGGCCCCCAGTTTTGTGGTCCGTTCTGCATAAAGCAACAGCTCATTTTAGCTTATCGCGCCCCATTCAGCACGTTTCGTGGCCGATCCACCAGCCGCTTGGTTCTCCCGATGGCCATTCCGCCCCTGATCGGCCCCAAAGTGCATCGGCCCACCGGGAAAAAGCCCGGTATGCCAGATTATAAATCCAGCGGCAGCAGTGCTGTGCATAAAATCATTCTGATACGGGTCAGGAGCTTCAGTTAATGTTCACATCAACCATAACAATGGGCACAAAATGTGATCTCAGTGACTTGGACATGGCATGATTGTTGGTGCCAGATGGGCTGGTTTGAGTATTTCGGCAACTGCTGAACGAAGGGGACCTACACAATATTAGGCAGGTGTTTTTAATGTTGTGGCTGATCAGTGTATATTAATATATAACATTGAATAATTATTTGTATATGTTTATTTCTGTTTTTGGTAATGCATGTTTTTTATATTGAATGATTTCAATATGAAATTATTGTTTTTTTAATTATTTCTAAAAAATAAAAAACAATTACTGCAATTCCTACAGCAGCCCCACATGCCCAGAGACCCATCTCACTGTAACTTACTACAGTTAATGTCTTGTCTCATGCCAGGTACTTAAACAGCATGGTGCAGCCTAAGCTGCAGTGCGGGCACATTAAGAGGTCCTGGTGAGGGTAGCGCTACACTTCCATTAATTTAAACCGTGATCTCAGTGATGCTGAACCCTTACCCGTCCCAGGCGCGCTCTCGCTGTGTGAGGGCAATTAACAGCAAAACAAATTCGCTCCAAAGTCGACCTGGAATGAATCATTCGATCGTTAAGAGTGCAATTTACTGTTGTTTCTAAATGGGACATGTTTCCCACAGAAACTGAGCAGTTCTGATTCAGTCGTTCGCAGGTCACATCGGGCATTAAACGGTTTCACAAAAGTCGATTACAAGAGAATAAATCCAACTTTTGATGATCAAAACAGAGCCTGAATTGTCTTATTGGTATTTGAAAACGCATTGGTTGTTCATTGTACATACGGCCTATCCTCGTATTACGTCCACATAATAATAATAATAATAATAATAATAATAATAATAATAATAATAATAATTATAATAATAATAATAATAAAACCCTGATGCATAAAACAGAATTACTGGCCTATAAACAAGGGGGCTGGCCAGTTTTCAAAGAGATTCGACTGGTTGCAGAAGAAATGGGGTCATTTTAGGTTATAAATAAGGGTAAGTTATTTAACAGAGAATTGTGATATATCTTAATATATTAAGTTTATTCTAATTATTATTTACATTATTATTTTGTATGATATTTTATATGATAAAAATTGTGAAGGGATAATTATGATAGTACATCACAGCAATAACCATATTTTATTATGGCAAAAATAAAAAAAAAAAAAAAATGTTTTACAATTAAATACAGGCTTACTATTAATGTTGAAAAGGTTTGTTTATTGTTTGTTTTATTTGTATGATGATGCACTCAGTTCCCCAGATCACATGTCATTGTATTAACCTGTATTGTATTCACTGCGAGACTGTTGTCTTCTGGTGCAAACTTTTCAGTAAAATACAATATCGTAAAATGCTGGTAAATTATAAACTTAACTTATGGGTTTATTTCGCTGATTTATTTAAATAATAGTTATCAAAATAAATTCACAATAATAGGTATTATTTCTATTTTAGCATTGTTTGAGCATCTGTTATATATATTCCCGTTAATTTCAAAATATAGTAAATTTTAAACATTTATTCAGCATTCAGTTTGGCAAGCTTCATTAATTGCGCATGTATGTAGAATATTATTATTATGAGAATCGACGACCTCATCAAAACAAACAAATACAGTTAAATTAGCGTGTAATTCATGAGGTAATGCCAATTTAAGCTGTCTAATTATTTACGTTTCGTTCTTAATTTCATTAAAACCACACATTAATTAAGTCATCGATGTTTCTTTTTAAAAAATTCTAAATAAATAAAAAAAAACATATATTTAAAACAAAACACCCACTTGTTTATTTTTGTGTTGTCTGAAAAAGTCTAGACTACAATTTTGACGTTTCTTTAAAATATGAAAATAAAACGAGGAGCACTTGTGTTTTTGTTTCATTCAACTTTTTTAAATGAGATGATTTGCTGTTAAATATGAGGACATTTCATTGTGAAATAGGTCAGGAAATAGTGTAGATTATTTTAAAGATCCTCGGTATTCCTCAGATTTTAATCAGCATCATTGATTTCATCAGTTGATTTTTTGCTAATTACCCGTTTCGTTTCGTTTCGTTTTAATTATTTAAATCCTGACAGACTATTAACGAATAACATAAGCAATGGCCAAGAGACGCACCTTGTGAAGAAGAGCAAGCTGTTGTGTTTTTCATACAAAAGAAAAGGGGATAAAATAATTTGCCACCATTCAAATGTGCAAGACGCATATTTACATATTATTATTATTAGTAGTAGTAGTATTGATGTTTTATTGCTGTCATAATTTTAATGTTTTAAATTATTTTTATATATTGCTCATCGTATAGATTACAGATAACAGTAAAACATATATCATTTATGGCCCATAACAGAAACAAACACCTGTAACTGAGAAGCTATAATTTTATAGACCATAAAGTTATTTATTTATTTTTTATTTATTTATTTATATATATATTTTTTTCTATAAAAACGTAAATAATAAAAAAAATAATTATTGTACAAATATACACAAATCCTTAAGTCGGTGCCTCTCCTAGAAGAAGAGATTTTGTTTCTGTGACCCTTGTCAATTATTATACAATAATTATATTGTATTTAATTAAATAAACACGTTTAAAATAATACTTAAAAACGATATAAAATTGGACCAATATGGCGATATTTTATGTTAAGATTTATAGGCCTAATACTACATTTTCTCTGTATCCGATTATTGGTCCAAAATCATTCCATTTAAAGTTTCCATGTTAATATATTAAATCATTCCATTTAAGAATTAATTCGAACATTTAAATTTGTGTTTAAAAAAGTGTTTAAACGGTAACACTTGAGGAGTGCTTTAAACTCAACTGTTACAAAACATCTATCATTAAAAATGTGTAAATATCTTTTTTATATCTATCTCTCTTTTGTGTTATGAGGAGGTCTAAAGGTGAAGACAATAAACAGGGGAAGATGAGGTAAGACGCCCCCAAGAACAATGCTCATTTACTTTTAATGTATTGAATGTATAGATAAACCACTTTTAGCATGTACAGGATGATGACGATGATGATGATGTATCATCCAACATATTATCAAGGGAAATAAATAGGAACATTTGCTAATTTTGATGTCATAGCACATCACATTCAAAATTATGAAAAGGGGCCATCTTACCCCACTATAGGTGTAGATGACCTCCCAGGGTAAACATGTGTCATCCCAGGTGTCATCCAATTTTTACAGAATGTACAAAATATATCTGACATCACTCTTAGTCATGTATTTTTGAAATGTAAAGTAAATATATAAAATCTAATATATTATGTAATTCTTTATTTTGACAATTTAGTTGAATAATTGATTGACAGGCCTATGAATATATACATACAAAGACACCCATATTTTTAATTGAAGGCATGTCATAATAGCAAAACTGAATATAGATTGAATTCCACTATTATCTTATAAGGACTAGAGAGAAGATGTTTGAAATGCACATCTAATGCATGGAAGTACTTAACAATAACCCCATAAGATAATCATAATTCAATTGAATAATAATGACACCAGAAACATCCTTCTGCCCAAATCTTACTCCACATTTTCACTCCACATGAATAAATCTCCCCAGTGTTGATATTCAGATGAAATATCAAGATTAAGAAGTGCAGAGATGAGATTTAGTGCCATCTATGGTCAAGAGAAAGAGTTAAGGCAGTCACTTTAGTACTTTGGGGCCTAATCTTATGCAATCCTTCCCGCGTCAGTTCATGCAACAAAAATCAAATCGTATTAAATAAATACATGAATAAATAAAGCATGCGCTTCTGCACCTTTTGGAAGGTTATGGTGACGCTATACTGTTTCACAGCACTTTTACATTATTGATGCGCTGTTGGTGCTTGTTTGTTGCGTTTCGGCAGTAACAGAATCTGAAGGATGGCACGAGACACCGGCACACAGCGGGGTACCGGCTGAACGGGATCATGCCTTGTGGCAACGCCTAACGAGATAGCAACCTTCCCACCTGTTTCTGATTCGACTGCCTTGCATATTTCGCAACATGTGCTGTGTATGAAGTTCAACACAACGTGCAACAGTTTTTTCCGAAGCACTTATTATCAGTGTTGCACGCGCGCTAAACCTCATTTATGCATAGGCAACTTCTTGCACTTTTTGTTTCTCTTTTTTAGCCGTCTAACATCGGCTGTGCGTGTACAGTCTGGCTGTCTGGGTGTTCAGTAATCGGCGTCGTCCATGATTTTCCCAGAGTCCTTCTAATGCCATTGCCCCAAAGCTGCAGCTGCCACTCCGACCGGCCGCGGAGCGCAACACACTGCCAGTTGCTACATCCATCAATAATTTACCAGCTCAACGCCTCCCCGACCCGCTACCCCACTGCAGCCTCGGGTCGACTGAGGCGACAACCGATTGCCTATTTACTCACAGGGTAAAATCGCGAAGGGAACACTTTACTCTGCCGTGTTTTTAAATGCGGCGTCATTAAGCTTCAGCCAACTTGGCGGGTCCCTTCGGTGCGTCTGCGGATTACACTGTCGCAATGTGCGCGACTCGTGTTGGTGACTGACTGCGACGGCATTTAAGGACGCCTCTCGCTTTCATCTGAGACGGAGGAGGTGTGTTGCGACTTGCGAGACCGACGGGGGTCCCGTTATGGTGCATCGAGTCGGACAGTCGCAGGATCGAAAGAGGGAGATGCAGTCTTCGCCCAAGACGACCGGGAATATACATTAGGACATAAACATTCACTCACGTTCACACTCGCTCTTCATTTCGTGCAAGCAGCTCTGCGTGCACCGACCGCAGCGGAGACTTTTACGCACGTCAGTTCCCCGATCAGCGGCTGCTTTCGCGAGGCTCCGTCGGAGAGAGGCCGATGACAGCGGCACCAATATTATTTGAAAGAGTTTAAATTAGTCGTCCCGTTCAGTGGCGGAGAACGCATTACTTTTAAAGACAGAACAATCTCGACTTGTTGAGTTTTTGTTTCGCTTCCGGTATCACCGAGTGTTGCACCCGCTCCCTCTCCACGTTTTTTTTTTTTTTTTTGGACGTTGAAGGTTTTAAAGAAAAATGGGTCTTTGAGGAGAGCTGGCAAATCCCCCTGAACTACAATGGTACGTGTTATGTGAATCAACATCTTCCCCACTGTTTGCACACGTCTTAGCCAGCAGATTGCAAATGTCAAGGCAGAAATATTTAGTAAATAAAAAGCACAATTTAACCAGCATCAACGTTCATAGGTGCAATTATACTGTTTTTATGTTATAACATGCATTTCATATTTATTATAATAATAATATTGTTTTGCAGCTGCTTGGAAAGAGACTTGGAAAATCAAGAACAAATAATCGATTATATTTCAATTAGGTTTTATTATTATTATTATTATTATTATTATTATTATTATTATTTATTCTCCAGATACTATAAGGGTGACACACTGTAGTCCTTAAGAAAAATATCCCACTACTTTAATCTTAATTTCAGCTACTGTAATAGTTCATTTAATTTCGTCATAACCCTGCGTGCAATGTCTTGTTTTGGTAATAATTTTAGGGTCTACTGGGATGTCAAAATTGCATCTTTACAAAAGCAGTAAACAGGCTGCAATGAAACCTCTCCAGACGATGCGTCTATCCGCATTTATATCCAGACCACTCATATGTCCTATTTAGAATGGGAAAAATATCCTTTATTAATTATGAAGACTTGGAATGCGAGTTTTGACTGTAGCAGAAGGTTTTAACAACTTTAATATAAATGTAATACACGTGTGAGAGTCTATGAACTCTCTGAGAGAGGATGCGGGTCCGAGCGGAGAGTCCCGCCGGTGCTTTAGTGTGTTGGCCGGCACACTGACAATAGGCAGCTTTGGACAAACGGCAAATGGGCAGCAAAGTTGGACAAATTATGGTACTGATCCTGAATCAGAGTTCTTTTTGTATTATTCACATTACAGTACAGACAGATGTGCCATGGACCAGATGTTTTGTATATAAATGCTTGAAGGAATATTTCGGGTTCAATACAAGTTGAGCTCAATCAACAGCATTTGTGGCATAATGTTGATTGATACACAAAATAATTTGTACTAAAATAATATATATATTTTAAAACATTAAAGAAAAGTTCCAGTGAAGCACTTACAATGGAAGTGAATGGGGGAAACATTTGATGGTTTCAAGGCAGAAATGTGAAGCTTATAGTTTTATATAAGCACTTCATTTAAAACTGAACTGTAAAACAAAAACACTATTTTTTGAGACAACTTAAAAAACAAAAAGTTATGCTGCCGCCTTCAAATTGTTAGTAAACTCAAGATAAAAATAAATAAATAAAACTAATACTAATGTTCAATTAACTTACCCTTAAAAAAGAGACAACCTTTAAAAAAAGGTCAACATAATGCATTTAATTAAGTTGATTCAAAGGATTTTTCTAGCCCAGTCAACAAAAGATTTGTTGTAACAACAACAAGGGAAGCAAAATCAACAAAAATATTTGTTTCAACTTAATAAGATGATTTTTTAACTGTTAGTGAATTTGTATTATTTTGTGAATTATTTGAGCTGTAAAGTTGTTTAAATGGATATTTTACACTCATTATAAGCTTATGCCGTGTCGTCATGGCAACAAAGTTGTAAAACTAGATATGACTTTACACCTGAAAGGTTAGTAAGTGTGTGTGTGTGTGTGTGTTTTCCCCGTGTTAACACACATATTGATTACATCTTGTGGCTATACTTTTGAAACGGTGTGTATTTTAAGGTTTACAGATTGACCCCTTTCACTTCCACGCAACCTCGATTTTTAGCTCGAGTCGAAATACATTTTTTGTGGTAATCAACATTATGCCACAAATGCTGTTGATTGAGCTCAACTTGTATTGAACACAGAATATTTCTTTAAGAAACTGGCATCTTGCCTTTGCTGATACAGCCTCACTGGATTAACTGAGCTATTCATGTGTATTAACACATTATAACATGTGTTATTACACATGGAGCAAGCGTACTTCAATACAGAAGGCAGTAATTGTGTTCTCTTTTCTTAAAACCTCCTATGTTGACTCACTTGATGAGGTCAGATGTCAGACTGTGACCAGTGTGTGTTCAGAGGAACAGCTTTAGTTCCAGTTTGTTATTGGTTTTTAGGATTTATATGAGCTAATAATTGTGTCTGTGTAAATATTTGGATTGCATGCAAATTGAGCTGTTTAGATAGGGAGTATTGTTCTTCAAGTAAGTCATTAGAAGTGAGATTGACAGGCCTTTGCAGGCCGAGCAGTTGGATCTGAATATGAAACGCCACTTTTGCCTGCAGCAAGCATTTTTTCCATCATGTCAAATCTTTTTTGAATTGACGAACATCCTCTTAAGTCAAGCACACCTGTGAGATCCACCCCAATAAAAGAAATGCAAAACTGTGCTCATTGAGCGAGGTCAAGCAGTCAAGGCAGATTAAAGAACCTGGACTGTGTGAAAGGAAGTTTCACGTTCTCCGCTGGCACCGAAATTAGCGGGGAAATGCATTTTGCAAATCTGCTCGAAATCTCATTTGACTTAGTTATGGAGACTCAGCTCAGTTCAGCAGAACTGGCTGTGCATTCCAGAACAGTCTTTTCTAGATTGACTGGTTGTCACAATGCCAGGGTTGCCATGGATGCAGTGCCCTGCAGTGATTGGTGGACTGCTGCATGAACTTGTTTCTGGGTGTAAACTTCTCATGGGAGGACGTTTTGTGTTTGTGGCATCTGCGTTGGCACATGAGATGTCATAATGCAAAGCCAACTACATGCACTTTTATCATGTGATGAACATGTGCGAACACTGAAACACTGGTGCACACCTGCACATGTGGAAAAAACTTGAACACAAATGCTCATGTGTATGCATGTGGAAACAAATGCAAACTCATGCAGTGAATAAGTGCATAAATAGATGCACCTGGACAACTTGCATGCAGTGGGGAGGTTCTTACAAGCACGTTACACAGAATGCAAGCCGTGAAAGTGGAGCTCAGAGGTGTTTGATGCAAACTTGGCATTGACCCGAAAACTCATGTCAAATCTCCAAACAGAGATTCAATAATTAGCGGCCTCACGTCCATTCCAGATTCTCTCTTTCTATCAGTCTATTTCTCCTTCTGTTATTGCCTCTGAAATGCTGGTGTGAAAAATCACATTTTTCCAACAGTTCTCCATGAGGTGCTACTGGCAGACACACAGAGGAAGGACGCTTCATCCTTTTATATAGCATTCGTTCTCTCATTCCTTCTACGTCCCCCCATTTTTCACTCTCTCTCTTTGATGCGGTTGTCATAGAGGACATGTTTATATGCTGGCTGATTTGGCTTAGTATTGCCAGCTAGTAATGATAAAAAACAATGGCGCTAATAGTAATAGCTGTGTTGTTTGGACAAAAAGACAAAGAAAACTGGGGGAAAAAAGGAAAAATCAGAACCTGTGCTGATTGTTCTCGGGCCAGCTGGTTTTTGAATGTGTGGTGGACGGCCAGGTGCGTGTGTGTTTGTGAGTGGGGATTTTCTGTAAAATGGTAGGATGTATATATTGCGATCTATATGTTTGAGCATCTCGACTGGGTCAGACGTCAACCAATTGGCTCAACCAATGGTGTGAGTTTGGGGTGGGATTACCTGTTTGTTGAGCAATGGCAAACGGGGCGACTTAATTTAACTTTATTTGCAGTTCTGTTTGCTGCAGAGTTATACACTTCGCTTTTAAAATTCAGACCACAAAGTGTGTGTGTGTGTGTGTAAGAGACTTCAGGATTTCAGGAATTCAACCACTTAAGCATTCCACTAAACCACAAACATATTGCCATATGCTCCAACCTATATACACCTCTCTCTCTCTCTCTCTCTCTCTCTCTCTGCTCGCTCTCTCCCCATCTCCCAAGGACGTATGGAGGGAACCCCCCTCATCTGATGCCGCTATTCCCACCAATTACACATTTCAAACAAAGAGCGCTAGTTATCAGTGAGACCAACGAAACTTGTCGTAATTAACACATTTACATACATCTCCATTGACTCCATGGTCAGCGGCTCCCAGAGCCACTTTGAAATGTCCCTCTTTTCTGTCCGCTTTGCTTCTAAAATGTTAATTAAGAAGAGGCTTGAGATTCTGGCTGAGGGCTGGCCATATGGACCCTGCATATGCTCCGTATGCATACAGCCCATATATAATTAATAG
This sequence comes from Xyrauchen texanus, assembly GCF_025860055.1. Classification (NCBI taxonomy): domain Eukaryota; kingdom Metazoa; phylum Chordata; class Actinopteri; order Cypriniformes; family Catostomidae; genus Xyrauchen; species Xyrauchen texanus. The sequence goes on along the minus strand of NC_068286.1, from coordinate 6,781,856 downwards.
CTTGCTGCAGAAAAATGGCAGCTTTTTGGAGGGGAAGATGGGGTTGAAGGTTTCTCCTCTCAAAACAAGGATAATAGTGAGACTCATAGAGTTCCTCCAGGCGCCAACGTAGGCTTCTGTTCTCCATCTGTGGACAGGACAAATGAACGAATGATCTCAACAGTGTTAAACATGCTCATTGAGTTTGCTCAGCTGGTCGATGCGGTCGAGTTGACGAGTTTAATTTAGTGGTTTATCTTAGGGATATAATGAGGATATAAATGACAGTAAATAAAGTGAAAATGAATGAGTCAGTGGAGCATTTTTACTTTCTATTTTCTAGTTTGTAGATAGTAAAATCTGGTTAGCTGAAGTCATGGCACAAAAGGGAAGGTAATCAATACCCTGAAACTAAACAAAAGTAAGAAGTTGAGTAATCCAATCCATACATAATTGTTGAGGATTAGTTATGTGTACTGGGTGTTTACATTGTGTGTATTTTGTGTTGGCACTGTATGGATGGATGATCTAGCGGGTGTCTTGGAAGTAGCAAATATTGAATCCAAACCGAATTTCCCCATGGGGACGATAAAGCATATTCCAATATTCCAATTCCAATAATAATTTAATAAGGAAATCCCACATAAAACAGGGTTCAGAGATCATTCAGAACTTTAATGGGGAGGTTGGGGGCATTGGCCCCAAAATGTTCCTTGTCCCCCCACAAGTCTAAGAACTCACCTTACAATACACAGCGTAATAAAATGTGTTTACCCGATCGAAACCCCATTCCCGCATCTTTATCCACAAAGGGTTTTCACACTTCAGCTCTCAGTTCTTAGAACAACGAGAGCCACAAACTTACCACTGAGTAACATGTTTTTTTTTTTATTGTTCTCTTTAATTATGAAAATGGATGTTTTAATGAGAGAATAAGATTTTAGCACACTGTAGCTAAGACCCCTATAAATTTGAGGGAAAATTGTGAAAGCTAAAGTTTCACTGAGTGGATATGAATAGGCTTTGTTATTCACCACTGCATGAGACTAGTGCCAATGCCTGGGACTTATTATGAGCTAACTGTGTGTGCATATGTGCTGGAATGAATGCTGATATATGTATTTATGCACACAAACGTGTATGTGTGGTTAAAGTTTATTGCACATATTTGAACATTATTAGTGTGTGTAGATGGTGGATAGTTGTCGAATGAGGTCCTGGTTGGCTCGCTGAATACCTGGTGTGGTTCCTGTGTTCAAGTACATTTTGAGTTTAACCCCTCCAAGCGGTTCTTTCTTTCTTTCTTTCTTTCTTTCTTTCTTTCTTTCTTTCTTTCTTTCTTTCTTTCTTTCTTTCTTTCTTTCTTTCTTTCTTTCTTTCTTTCTCATTTGATGTGTTCCATCACATTTTAATAGTCTGATCGGGAGGCTGCATGTATTGGAAGTGTATACTAAATTTATACTACAAATTGTGATCATTTGTATATATTTGTATTATTATTGTTGTTGAAATGCTTAGTAAATAAATTCAAGCTCATGTTAGAGATTTAATTGTGCTGTCTGTTAGAATGTTTGTATGACATACAAACATGAGTATTTGGTCTATTTAGAAACTGAACACAAAAGAAACAAAATTACACCATCCCATTAAAGGATTCCAGGTTCAATACAGGTTAAGCTTAATTTTCAGCTTCTGTGGCATAGTGTTTATTTCCACCAATAGCACTTTATATGTGTTAACATGATTTTAGTGTGATTAAATCACTTAATAACCTTATCTTTGGAAAAATATATCAATATTATATCTTCTAAGTCCCAACGACATACCGCCGGTAAACCCTATAATCTGGTAAATGCCATAATTGAGGTAATTCCCTGATTTTATAATGCCTAAATCATGTTAACACTTATGTATTTTAAATAAAAGAGAGGTGAGTCAAAAATGATCTTGACTTGAATCCAAAACATTCCTTCATGGCACTAAAATGTCATACTTACAAAATATTTCTGTGCCAAATGCTTTTTTGCATTGCCAAATTCTTTTATAAGAATCACTATGGTTGCATGTTACGTTTTTTCACTGACTGTATGACCCGACTAAATTTGTTCTATCATCTTTTGTGTTGGGTAACAGGCCACAGAGTCGTATCTGCTGCATGAAGGTCCCCACCGAGCCCCGGGCATCTCCGAGTGTTTCCTAGTGCCTGAATCCTACAGGGTATGAGCATCTTCCATCGTATTGTCTTAGTTGTTTAATTTGATTTGCTTCCTTCATTCTATAAATTGACAGATAATAATGTGAGAAACCGAACTTTGATTTCTTTCTCATGACTGATGTCATTAATGTGCTGCCAGGCCAGACTGAGTTGGACTTCAGATTCAGATAAGCTGAGTTGGAATCAGATGAGCAAACTATCAAACTCTGATAGAGCAGAGATGTAATCTATAATACCCGTCATTCATCCATTTTGTCCAGGTTTCATAGCCTGTGTTGCATCAGCAAAAAGCCGAACCTTTCACAAGGGAACAGCAGGCACGATTGCGCCATAAATCTCAAAGCCTATTTCTAATCTCATATGCTGTATTTATATGTTCATATGGTGGTGAATGTTGAGAGGAATGAAGAGTTTATGTGGGAAGCAGCTGCTGGAATTATCTACATAAAATATTAACTGTATAAAGTGATTGTATGTGCGTGCATGTTTGCGATGGGTTAAAACCACACACACTGAACTGTATCACTTGCATATGGTTCTCTTATGTGTGTTTTAATGGAAGCCCTAGTTGCTGTAACCGCAACCCTACCATTGGTCTGCTTAACAAAGAATTGTGTGTGTGTGTGTGTGTGTGTGTGTGTGTGTGTGTGTGTGTGTGTTTGTGTGCTTGAAGCAAAGTTGTTTTTATTCACTTTATACTATTTTGTAGATTAATGGCTATAAATGTGATAGGAAACAGCCTTGAGAAAAGGAGATTTGTGTGTGTGAAGAGGTTTTGGATTTGTGCCCTCCAATGTGGCAATGCCAACCTTTGTGCCCTTTCTCTGACCTCTCTCTTAATGCTCAAGCTCAGCATTATTTCTCTTTCATTAATGCTTATAACATTGCAAAATCTACACTATATTGTTCTCTTGGCTACTGTGCATTTTATCACAAGCATCATGCAGTTCAATATATTAGAGCCTTTTCCACATGTATGTTTTTGACAAACACTTTTATCCAAAGCAACTTCACCGTAAAAAAATAAAAAGTTGAGTAAACTTAAAAAAGTAAAGCAAGCAGCTGCAAAGCATTTAATGAGTTAACTGAACTGCAGGACAATTAGTTGTACCAATTTAACAATTCAAGTTGGATTTTAAGTTCCATGAACTCAACACAATATGTTTAATCTAAGTTCAATAAACTTGCCTTTTTTAAGTACAGCTGACCATCATTTTCAATGAACTTGATATAAAAAGATATTCTTTATTAAGCAGATCTACATTTCTGTATAAGATCACATGTCAGCCTGACCAAGGTACCAAGTTGTAGTTGGTCCAACTTAATAAGTGGTGTAGGTAACAATAACTTAAAATGTTTAGAAGTTACTTTAACTTCATAAATAAAGAAACTTTATCAAAGCGAACACTAAACCTTGTGCGACCCCACATCTGCAGCGTGGACGGTGTGTTTTGTCTTTGCTATAATCTATGCATAATTTAATCTCATTTAAACCGACTGATCTCAGTTCAGAACACTCAAAAGTCTAAAGAGTTTGCCTCAAACATTTAACCCTTTGATGACAGCCCAGAGTCATGTGACAAAACAACATGGCTCTACTTTCATCCGACGTGGCATTTTGAAAATTTGAGCGATTTATCATGAAACGGCACACTGGTAAACACTATGACTACTTACACACACTATGGGATTTTTATATTTGCTGTGCATTATCACATTGAGAATGAATGGGTTCAACCAAAAGATGAAAAATGTTGCTTTCAAAAGCTTTATATGGAGTCAACATAAAAAAAATTGAGCATTTCGTACAGACAGCAGGTTAAGTCATTCACTAAATAGGGAGCAAGGGAGCATCCTATATCTTTTCTATGCAAACAAGTGCATTCACTTCAACCAACCAACCAAATGTTACAGGCTGCAAATGATGATTGGAGACTTGGGACAATTGTAATCCGTACATAGATTCTGAATTTATAATATATATTTTCATTTTAACATCATTGGCAGTGATTGGACAACGCCGGCCATTACTTGTATCAGAATTAATTATGATAACATCTGATTGGTAAAATACTTCAGTACTGGCTATCACGTGTTTGTTTGATAGAGCAATGTGAGAACATTGAGATTTTGTTGCCAAAGTAGAAAATAATATTGCAACATAAAATTAATTTGTAGAGTATTTGTGCTTTTCCCAACACACATTATTCCAAAGCAGCTTTACAGAAAATGATCTGTATTGTCTGTAATGTCTTAAAAACATCAATAACCAACACTTCTGTAAGCGTAATGAACAATTCGATAAAAAAACAACTTTAGTTTGGTATTATTTAAAATATCACAACTTCAACCCGCTGTCCACTTATGAGTACATACGTTTTTAGGAAAACGATTTGCTCTAATTTATTTATTTTGCATGGTTATTAGGGGCTAATTATTACATACAAAAAATGTGCACAGCAGATGCGCTCGGATCTCAGGTGGTTAAACAAACAGACTATTGGGGGAATTATTCTGTCACAAATATGTGATCAAAATGAGCATGCTCAAAAGCCTGCATGCTTCTAACTTAATGACCAAACGTGACATTGTGCTGTATGTGCTCACTGTTTAAAAAGTTAAATTGCACTGACTTATATGGCATAAAAGTTTACTTTAGTGATTGTTTAAATTATCTCAACCTTTTCTACATTAAATAGTTTATTTCACTTTTAAAATTGAGTTTATCTGACCAAATTGAAGTTTTGCATTGCATTCAAGCTATAATATATATTTTTGTTGATTCTTACCCTTTAGGGCACCACCTTTCCATTACACAAACTAGTGTTGGAGAGCATCTACAAAACCAATCAAGCCTGTCTTTCACATTCGTTTAGATCAGTTTACCTGTTCAATACAGAATAGATCCAGATATAACTGTATCATCCTGATCGAGACTATGGACTGTTTTTCCAGATGTTGATTAATCCTCATGCTGGATTAAGCCTAGTTCTGGATTATATTGTACCGTAACTAGTAACTATGTGGTCCGGGTATAATATGTATATAAGAAACCAGTCTTATTAAAAGAGAAGGCTAATCTGCCTCTTCATGTTGACAGCAGAGGCACAGCAGAGTTTCACTACTGGAGAAGGTGCAAGATAAGCATAGTTGAGCATGCCGCTAGGCAGCCTGGGCTCTGTGTTTTGCCACAAAACAGATGTGGATTTAGGAGACCACCCTGCAATACTGTGATGCAGGAATGGGCCTGTAGATGAGTCACAGCAAAAGAGAGAGGAGGAGAGGTGATTCACTTTCTATTAACTACATTCATGATTGAACTACAGATTGCAGTTTTTGCCGATTGCAATGGCCAAACCTGATACCGATATAGGGTGTCCGATGGCCGATGTAATGGCATTGCACGTCTACAATTAAAAGGACATGTCCAAAAAAGGCAATAACAGTATGAACACTTATTTTATACTACATTTTTTCTAAGCTCACTCGAAAATTTGAGAATCGATATATTTTCCGATTTCTTTTCGTCATTTCTGTCAAAAAACATTTATTTATTTTTTTTAATAAAATATTTTTTTATTATGTGGTCCCTAATGTGTCAAAAAATAGCGAACAATAAAATATTAACTTTTATATTATTATAAACAATTTTTTAGGATTAAAATCGGCCTGGTAATGTAGGCCTACAGTATCAGTCTATATCCGCTTATTGTAACAAGTACCGATAGTAGCCCTAAATTATAGCCTATGGTTAGGTTGCATGACAATGACAATGCTTTCTGACCGTCTCCAAACAAGCTGTACCTTGAAAAAAAAATTATGCAATTTTTATAAACACATCATTTTGTGTATTTACCCTTCCTAACACCAAAAAATAACAGTGTTTTTGTGTTTCTTTTAGTCTTTTTGCGGGAATAAAAAAACAACTGTTTCATAAGATAAAGGACAGAGAGGGAGGAATAAGCGAGGAGGGGGAGAGAGCCAGAAGGAAAAAAAGTTTTTTCTTCCTAAAGTTTGAGCTTTCACTTTCTGCCTTCGAGGCGGGGTTAGCGGCGCGAGGAGGACGGCGAGCAATTGCAATGCATCAGCGCTGCGAACTTCCACTCAACCTCAAAACGCGAATCTTTCCCGACTTCTGAGAAAACGATGTACTCCCCATACTGCTTGACACAGGTAACAATGCCTCGACTGAATTGCTCTGTCGCGCCTGCGTCTCCAAAGCCTTGCTGTGTCTCCTCTACTCTCTCCTTCAGCACGGTTTGCGTTGCGTTTTATAAAACGTTATTTTCGCTCGTGCGTTTATTTCCAGCACCCCACTCGCGCGCGGTGTCAATGCAGAGCTCTGTGTTATCCGCATTTCATTGCACATGGGTTCGAAGAGAAAATGGCGCTTATCCTAAATCTATTTTATATAAAAGGAGACGGGGTGGACCGAAGAGGGCGCGCGTTTGGCATAGTAAACAGTTCAAACTTTGAATTTGCGTGACATTGTTGCAGTGTCAAAGTGTAAAACGATACAGGTCAAATTTCAATAAACGGTTTCCCCAAGGTGTGATGTTTTAAGACGGCGTGTCTTCTGCTCTCGTGCATGAACTTCTCTGCGTCCGAATGAATTCAAAGGCATCTAGTTGCATTGACCTGTCCTGAGAGTGTGCAGTGCTTCTACAATCTGTTATATTTGTGTATTTTCAGCGTTCAACATATGCAGTCATTATACAATATTATCGGAGGTGGGAAAATAACAATTTTGCTTTGGAAATATCTTATTCTGTTAATAACTTCTAACAAAAAGACTGCATAAATCAAATGTGTGTGTGTGGGTGGGTGTGTGTGTGTGTGTGTTTTATTTATTTTTTAATCCGAATAGGCTATTAAATGCAACCTATGCAATGTTATTAATTTTTTTAGGAGTTTTGCACCATATAAATTCATATATTTATTCTTATTTATTTTTTTTGGACTTACAATCCATTAAAAAATATTGCATTAAACTTGCTTATATGACAATCTTCATGCTTAGTTTTTCTTATTATTTGTAGCCTATGTGTAGCACAAGTAGCTGTAACTCACTTTATTTTTTGGCTACAGTACTAAAATATGGCACTTGCAAAATATAAGTAAGCAATGTTTAATATAGTCAGCCTATGTTAGAGACCTATGACCACAAATGAAAGACTCTGTCCCTTTATAAGTTAAAAGTAGCCTATATGTCCCTTTCGGCCTACTCTTGAAACCTTTTGTGTAAAAGTTAGTCTTCTAGCAATATAGCTTTTGAAGCGTCTTTTCTTGAAATATATGTGTTTATTTATTCATTTATTAATAATAGGCCTCATGCAAAAGGAAATGGAGGCTATTTGCAGTCATGTTTCATATATGCGCGTTTGTTTCATGCTGCTTGAGGCAATGGAGCGCAGGACCCTCGTCCATCTCAGAGACTCCCTCGCACAGTTTGGCCCGCTGTTGTGGCATTCGCTCTTTTTTGGGCTCTTAAATATTCCGGTGGAAGACATTCAATAGGGGTTTTAATCTTGAGATACTTGCCTTCATTTTCAAGAGCAAATGACCTAGGCCTACATGTTTGTAGGCCTATTTATTTATGTATTTCTTTTTTACTTAAATTTGTATTTTATTTCGTTTATTATAATTTATGTATTTTGTCTATTTCTTTATTTTAGAGGCTTTTGGTCTTGGCTTTAATTTCTTGGCTGCAAATAGGCCTTTTTCCATTTCACCCACACGGCCGACTGGGTCACGAAAGTGTCAGTGAATCCAAGACGTGACTAAAATAAATCTGTTTGCTTCTCATTTTACACAGACGAATGTTTTTATTATTATTATTATTATTTTATTTATATTTTTAATTTTTAGAAATAATTATTTTCTAGCATATTACTATTTAGATTTGTTTCTCAATAGTTGTTTTTTTCCCCACATAGGACCTCCGCATACGTCATTAGCCGTCAATAGGTTTAAATATTTATAGTTGCTTTGCAGATGCAATTTGAAAAATAATCAGCCTGCGAAAAGGGCTTTTGATAGAGATAAAATGTAGACTTAACAGTGAGGTGTAAACAGTCATTTGCAACGAGATAAACTCAAACTGAGAAATCTGTCTATCTATCTGGGCTGTTGCACAAACTGTGCAAAATATATAGTTTTTGAAAAATATATATTGTCTCAATGGATTGATAACATGTTAATTTATAATAATAATTTTACCATAGTGTTGTGCACATGATATTCAATTATTTTGATTAAAATAACTGCATGTAAACAATACAGGTCATGGCAGTGATTATAGGGTAAAGCCATAAACCTTTATCTTTTTTATTGATTCAGTCCTCGTCTTAAATCTTTCAACTCGTTTTGGCATTTATTGTCCGACTGTGATTTTGATCGCAGCGATAAACGACTCCTGCAATCGTGCCACGTCGTGTGCGCGCGCGTGCGTTAAAATGAACCCCTCTTTTGTTTCTTGTGGCTTTGGATGAGATTCAGATTAAAGACTGGGTAGGTCTTGCGGCAGGCCACGTTTACGTAGTCAAAACTTGGGTGAGGTTTGGCGGTTTATGGGAAGTTTGATGTGCCTTAGGGAAGATGGAGAGAGGGAGGAGGGCGCGGGAAAAAAATCCAATGTGAAACTGGGATAATCGGGCGTGCATCTGCGCACCTGATGAAATCCACCAGCTTGAATGTTCCTCCTCATGATCCCCAAAAGCCTCCCGCTCTGTCCGGAGATTTGCTCTGCCGTTGTTCTTATTTAATTATGGTTAATTATTTAAAACAAACGAGGACACATACCGAGCGGCAACAAATGTAAACAATAACTCATGAATTATTAACGTTGATAAAAGGGTTTCCGGACGAGAGCTTCCTGCGTAATGGATGTTAATATGGGTCGCCAAATGTGCGACAGTGCAAAATGTCGTTTAGGGAGTCTTAGCAATGTCAGCACAAGTGGTTAGCATTAACTTTTAATGCATTTTGAATATTCCTTCAATTGTTTCAGAAACTATGAGTCCAGAAGGTGCAGTGTGTTGGACAGCAAAATCTGCATTTTAGATGTATATAAGATAAGTATGTATATATAAACAATGACGATGTTTTATCACTATGATTCCAGGATGTTGGGTTAAATGGTGCATTTGATGAGTGATGTCCCACTCTTGCTATTCACTGACTATTGAGTAAACCAGCTATAACATACAATTGCAATTTATCTTTCTCTCTTTGTTTTATCAGTCACTTGCTTTTGTTAACTGAGCTCTAATGAGCAATGACTATTCACTGCTGGAGTGATTGAAATGAACCAAACAGACCATTATTCTTCCATGAAACAGCAGAAAGTGCTGACTGAAAGTGCTGCTGTTGGCAGGTCTGGCTTCTTTTGGTAGATATACAACTTTTCTAAATGTGACAGGGCTATTTAATGATGAGGACAAAATCGGTTTCCTTTTGACTCTCCGTCTCCTCTTCCAATAAGGAAGACCGAAAGAAAGCATGCCAAACAAGAACATAGACTGCTCTTTGCTCCAGTTATCTTGCTCAGCCCAGGAGATGAGAAAATGGTGAAACAGGAGAGTCTGTGCTGTGGAGGAGTGGGACAAGTCTGATATAAAACTGGGAGAACGTTTACAGGAAATAAGATGCTTTCACAAAGTGGAGAATACCAGTTAGGACTGAGGTAGCAACTTTGAAACACACCATTCAATCTCCATCATAGGTCATTTCTATATAGTCTAGTGCTGTCTATAAAGTCTTGCTTATAGAAAACATCATACTCCATAACCCATAACACTGGTGTGCCTAAACTTGTTATCACTGTTCACCTGAAAAAAACTTTACAGGTAAAATAACATTTTAACAGATGAACAGAATGAATGTAACTGCGTTTGTAAAATTATAAATTTCCCATTTCTGCTTTGAACCCTCCAAAAATGGGCCCCATTCACTTCTATAGTTAGTGCCTCACTGATATTTGCTTTTTTGCAGTGGAAATAATTATTTTGTGGTAATCAACATTATGTGACAAATGCTGTAAATTGAGCTTAACTTGTATTGAATATTCCTTTAATAGGTCCAGTTTCTTTAGGCCTCAGTTCTCAGACACCATGACTCATCATAACTCATTTCGAAAAGGTGCAACGGTACCACTCCCTCGCAATCCAGCATGACCCTCGCAAGTTAACTGCTGCAGCCGGCAGTACCGCTGGTGTAACTGTTTCGTGTGGTAACAGCGATGCTTAGGAAAGGAAGGCCTTGCAGAGTTATATTTATATTCATGTTCCTGGCAGACTCTGTCTCACCAAAGCGTCTTTGAAGAAAATACATTTGCTGTGTTTTAGCTGGCAGCTGAGGACTTGTGACGACCAAACCTCAGGTTCTAAAACTAACAAAAGTGTCAGTATAGCTGTTTATATAGATATAAGTCATATGCAGTCAAGTACAATCAGCTACAGCAATAATCAGGTTCAACCAACCCCATGCTGAGTAGATTTGTAACAATTGTGTTGTTGATGTCTTTATGTAGAGCTTAAATCAAAGTCTATGGAGTCACTTATTGGCAAATAGACAAACTTGCATCGTTTCATGATTTGAGGAAAGAAATTACTTTCAAAGTGAGCATTTCTTAAAAAAATAATGACATAAATAGTTTTCATTAATCAATTAACGTCATACAAAGTCCAGTTAGCAGAAAAAGAGCTAAATCATTATTTCAAAACGGCACCAATTTTCCAACTTACACCTGGACACAGTTTTTCTATGTTGTTGGCAGATAGGATGTCCCATGCTTCTTGGAGAATTCGCTACAGTTCTTCTGTCTATTTAGGCTGTCTCCGTTACTTCTGTCTCTTCGAGTAATCACAGACTGACCCGATGTTCAGCGGGGAGCTCTGTGGGGCCATGACATCTGTTGCAGGGCTTCCTGTTCTTCTATTCTATTTGCAAAAGGAATGTTTGGGAGTCTAACGTTTATATTTCCTATTGACACACTAAAGTAGCAGATATAAATAACCATCTTAAGAATATCTTCGTTTTGTAGGTCTATACAATACAAATGAATGGTGACCAAAACGTTGAATCTCAAAAAATCACGAAGTCGACATCAAAGTAATCCATAAGACTCGTAATTAAATCTATATCTTCACAAGCAATATGATACGTGTGGGTGAGAATCCGATCCATATTTAAGTTCTGGTGGATGGGTGGATTGTTGGGTTTGGGGCAGTTTGTTTTGCTGTCCCCTTCTGCATATCACGCCACCATTTCGCGGCCTCCATCTTACCGGCGCCCACTTTGACATATCGCGGCCCTGTTTCGTGGCCGGCCCACTGGATGAATTCCCGGTTCTCCCAATGGCCAGTCCGCCCCTGGGGTGATTAAACGATTTGAGAATTTTTCATTTTGGTTGAACTACCCCTTTAAAGCTGCACTATAAAGAACTTTGGGCTCTCTATCGACATCAGTGTTTGAAACCTAAAATTACAAGTAACTTGTGGTGGAACATTTTACTTGTTTTGAATTTGAACACTGCTCTTCTGGGCAGATGAATCACATGGTGTAAGGCTACCTGGACAAAGACGGAGTAATGATGTGCTATTTATATTATGTGATATGTTATTCGTTTAAAGATTTAGAACCAATACATTTATATCATTTATATATGATTCATTAAATCATGACAGCCAACATAAACTTCTGTGTCCATTCTAAAAACATTTTGGAGAATGTATCGAGAATTATCCAAATTATTCTCTTTTCTCAATCAATAATCAGGTTTTCTTTCATCCTGCACTGTAATTCTGTTACTGTTGTGGAGCCACCTGCTGTACGTGCACAATGTCAAACACACGTTACTCAATATGTTTTCATAATGACTTCAATTAACGCAACAGTGTAACAATGCCGTCTTTCACAGAAGTGACCGGACTATCGCACTCTGTATTTGCTCATTAATATATAACTGACAATCTGGTCCAGGTCTGTTGTAATTGTAAACTTGTGTGTGTCCTTTTTTGGCCAGAAATACAGTAACCAACTTCCATCAAAAGGTCATAGTCATATTGAGGCCAACACAAGCATATGGTTTTCCTTTATGCCAGGGCAAGCTTTTTCTTTACTGTTCATAATTTAACTTTAGGGGGCAAGACCTCAGGGTGAGTGAGCATGCCATATCTGGAGTCAAAGCCATTACAATAGTTTGTTTGGCTTTGGTCCATAAAGACAATAACTATTCTTTTCTATTTTTTGTTGTTGTATTTTTCCATTTTCTTCTGTTCTGTTGTATTCGGCACTATTGTGCCCTTCTATTCTATTCTGATATGTTTTCTTTACTGTTTTGTTTTGTCTTGCTTTATTTTATTTTATGCTATTTTATTTCTATTGTATTGTATTCTATTATTTTTGTTGTGTTCCATGTTCTTTTTGTTCTTCCAATTTCATTTTCTTATATTGTTGTATTTTATTGTATTCTGTACTGTTGTATTGCCAGCTAGTGAATAGTGAGCGAGATCAGAAGAGGAAAACGGTAAGGATCATCACCTGTCAATGATTGTCTCTAACAGCTGTTGTCATTGCATTGAGAGTTGGAGGCAGATTTAAGGGTAAGCCAGATGCTGAGAGAGAGGGAAAGAGAGAGAGAGATCCAATGAGACACACACAGGACCTCGCGTTTAAGAGGAACAATATATTTCTGCTGAAAAGTGATTTATTTAATTTTTTTTACTTGTCAATAATTATAATGTCCATAATTTGAGTTGGATTCACCATCTTCCGCTTCCTCCTTTCACCTTGTGAGTTACACTGGCGCTGAAACCCGGATTTAGGAGAAAGAACACCACCATGGATGCCTCACCTCTGGAGGACGTATTTAAAACCCTTACCAGTATCCACCAGTCACAGCATCAGGCCCACCTTGAGCTGTGTGCAGCACAGGAGCAGTAGTTCATCGTGCTCCTCCAGGCCCAAGTGGAGGATCGGCAGGTGCTCCGGAGCTTGCTGCCCTAGGAGTCGGCTGCCGCTGTGACCCCGGACGCCCCGCCCCATGTTACGCTTGTGAAAATGGGCCACCAAGATGATCTGGAGGCCTTCATGGAGCTCTTTGTGTGGAAGGTGGGGGCCTAAGGATGGCCAAGCACCCAGTGGGCGGTCCATCTAATACCACTGTTGTACGGGGAAGCCAACTCGCAGCAGTTACCCACCAAGAACCTCCTGGTCTACACTGACTTAAAAAGAGCCATCCTGCAACATGTCGGCTGGACACCAGCACCAACGCTTCTGGTCACTTACTATAGGCAAGCACGGCCGTCCGTTTGCCTTTGCCTAGCAGCTCCGGGACACCTGCCAGAGGTGGTTGCTGGCTGAGCAATGCGACACTGGGGCTGTGATCGACCTGGTGGCACTGGAGCAGTTTATTGCTCGGCTTCCAAGAGGGATGGTGGAGTGGGTTCTGTGCCATTGCCCAGCATCACTCCAAATGACCATGTAGATGGCAGAGGACCACATGGCGCATATTTGGGAGCAGGCAAGCCCTGAGATCCTTTGGAAACGTGGTTCCCCCTCCCAGACTGGCTCCCTGGCTTCAGGGGATGCACCACTTGCCGGTTTCCCCTGTCCCTCTCTGGTCTCACTCCTAGGGTGGTGAATCCGTGTTCGCGGGTATGAAGAATGGGCCGACTTGCTTGAGCTGCAGAGAGCCCGGGCACTTCCAGGACCGATGGCCGGTGATGGAGGTCGGGATATTGGTCAGGGTCCCCGATGCTCCACAGGCCGCCCCCGATCGGCAGGGATGAACTGCATACTTGTGAGTATTAAGGGGGTACATACCAGGCCTTGGTGGATTCAGGTTGCAACCAAACCTTCATCCATCAATGCCTGGTTCAAAATGAGACTTTGAGTGCTAGCCACAGGGTGAAGGTGAGGTGACGTGGATGGTGATATCCACAGTTACCTGGTAGTGACTATTCAGTTCCGGGAACCAACGCATAGTGTCGAGACGGCGGTTAGTCCCCGCCTCACCCATCCATTAGTCTTGGGTACAAATTGGCCGGCATTTGCCACAATTTGTATGGATGGGTCCTGTAACAAAGTGGCTCGGTATGTGTGGTTTGTGATATGTTAGTTGGAGAGGCAGAGCCAGGGCCATCTACATCAGCTTCACGGCAGGATGACGTAAGGTAGGGGGAAGTCTTGGCTTCCCCAGCTCTTAGTGGATTCCCTGCAGGGGATATGAAGCGAGATGAAAACCTTAATCAAGTCTTCAACCAAGTGAAAGTAAATTATGTTCAATGTCTCCAGTAAGACATTGCACTCGCATATCCATACTTTTCTATTATAAATGATTGGTTGTATCGAGTGACACAGGATGCTCAGGCAAAAGAAGATACAACCTAGCTGTTGATACCGAAGAGCCTTTGGGAAGTGCTATTCCAGACAGTTCATCATAATCTGACGGCGGGTCATTTAGGGCAGGAAAAGACACTGAACCATCTAATGGCCCGTTTCTATTGGCCGGGCATTCGTGGGGATGTTCGCAGATGGTGTACGGCATGCCATGAATGTCAACTGGTGAATCTGCTGGCCACACCATGAGCATCTTTGCGTCTGCTTCCTTTTATCGAGGTCTCCTTCGAAAGAATTGGTATGGACCTCGTCAGGCCATTTGAGTGGACTGCATGCAGACATCACTTTGTGTTGGTTCTGAGGCTACTCTTCAGAATCATCTCCCGAGTGGGGATTCCAAAAGAAATCCTCACTGATCAAGGCACTACTTCATGTCACCTACACTGCGCGAGCTGAATTATTGGGTATTAAATTGATTTGGACAATCATGTACCATCCTCAAATGGACGGCTTGGTCGAACGGTTTAATCAAACCCTGAAAAAAAGTATTTGTAAGTTTGTGCACGAAGATGATCGGAATTGGGATAAGTGGCTTGAACCCCTGTTATTTGCAGTTCGAAAGGTCCCGCAAGCCTCCACATTAGTGGTGTCTTAGACATCTTGAGGGAAATTGGGAAGGACTTTCAAACAGCAAAAACTAAATTCAATACGTTCTTGACCTGAGAGCAAAACTCCACACATTGGGGCTGCTATCACAGGAGAATTTGCTACAGGCTCAAGAACGTCAGTCATAACAGGGGAGCTCGGATACTTGAATTTACACAAGGAGATAAAGTCCCTGTATTCCTACCCACATCAAGCTCTAAATTACTCGCAAAGTGGCAAGGGCCCTTTGATGTCACGCAGCATTTCGGGGAAGTGGATTATGAGGTTAAACTAACTGATAGGGGAAGATGGGTTGGACCACCTCAACCTCTTGAAACCATGGAGGGAGGAGGTCCCCGTGTCCAAGAAGTGTGCAATTGGACGGGTGGAGGTACCTTATCTGGGATTCCACTTGGGTCACGGGCAGTTGCGTCCCCGAATTGAGAAGACAACAGCGTTTGCGGCCTACCCAAGACCTAAAAGGAGATGAGACAGTTCCTGGGACTGGCTTGCTATTATAGAAGGTTTTTGTCTAAGCATTTGTATGTCACCAGCCCTCTGACTGATCTCACAAAAGGGAGCTGTGTTGTCCCAGGTGGTCGAGAGGGAGGACCGCCCGGTGCTGTACATCAGATGGAAGTTTTCAGCGAAAGCCGAGGTACAACACTGTAGAGAAGGAATGTCTGGCCTTCAAGTGGGTGGACCTCGCTCTTTGGTACTTTCTCTGCTTGCTCCAGTGGCTCCATCGCATGAAGGATACCAACGTGATCACCTGTTGATATCTGGCTCTTCAGCCGTTCGAGGTGGTCCACAGGCCGGGTTGCAGATGGCTGTTGTGGACTTCCTCTCCAGAAATGGGAGGGGGGTGGGGGAATGTGGTGGTCAGGGCGTGGTCGAGCGCCGGCTTGTGAATGGAGAGTGAGATCAGGAGATGTGGTCGAGTGAATGGAGAGTGAGATCAGGAGATGAGAACGATCATCACCTGTCAATGATTGTCTCTAACAGCTGGTTGTTATTGCAGTGAGAGTTGGAGATGGATTTAAGGGCAAGTCAGACGCCAGTTAGAGAAAGACCTACACACACCCTGAGACTGTGCCGTTTACAAGAAACAGTATATTTCTGATGAAAATCGTGATTTTTGAGTTGTCAGAAATAAACAATACCTTTTGAGTTGGATTTCAGGTTCACCTTTTGAGAACCTGTTACACTGTTCTATTTTATGTACTATTTTATGCTGTTTTCTCTGTTCTCTTCTATTCTATTCTGTTATTTTTGTTGTGTTCCATGTTCTTTTTGTTCTTCAATGTTCCAATTTCATTTTCTTATATTTTTTCTTATATTTTGTTATCTTTCTATTGTGAATTTTAATTTTTTTCTTATTGTTATTCCATGCTTTTGTATTGTTCCATCGTCTGTTCTATTGTGTTCTGCATGGTTATACAATTTTCTTTTGTTCTATTCTGTTTTTTTCTTCTTCTGTTCTGTTGTATTCTGCACTATTGTGCTTTTGTTCTATTTGGTTCTGTTTTATTTTCTAATGTTTTCTTTTGTTCTCAGTTCTATTGTATTCTGTTCCATTTTATTTTATTCCTCAGGCTTGTGAGTGTGAGCCTTTAGGATGGCAACTAACCATGAAATGAGAGAGAAAAGTCTAAGAGCTACAAAAAGGTTGTAAAAGGGCTTTCAGATGACACAGACACTTTGTGTGTATGTTTGATGAGACTGTGTGAGTGATTAATAGAGAGTTTAGAGCAAGTGTTTATTGTAGCACAGTAGCTGAAGAGGTCTGCTGCACTGATGTTCTTCAAGACACTCAAGGTTGATTATTTCTGTCCTGCAGGCTCTGTGTGTGTGTGTGTGTTTGTGTTTGAGGGTTGCATTCAGGAGACTCACAGTCAGCTGGAATCTGTGACACAAAGATGACCGCAGCTCTGCCACTGTTGTTGTATTTTGAGTAGAGGTCTACTTTAAATACGTCAATGCTGTGAACTGGAAAAATTGTGCAGATAGATGAATGGGTTTTTCTTGAGAGTGTGAACACAGATTTTTGTGCTTGCTTTACCCATACTTTGTAGGAAGTTTGCAGAATAACACTCAATGCACAGACGTTTCCAAACTTGTGCAGAATTTTGCATTACTTTGCTATAATCGTTGAAGTGCGAGACCCATGAGAGTGGTGATCTCAGGAAAATGTGCACAGGCGATCTGGAACAACACTGTTTGTGAAGGTAGGCTGTCATACTAGATTATAAATCAATCGCAATTTACCAGTCTATCAACAAACAAACAAAAAATAAGCATGTTGAATTGCAAATGGCACATGAATTTTCACATGATTTGCATTAAAAGGCGAAGTATACCTAGTTAAGACATAAACACCAAGAATATCGTAACACTCACAACATCAGTGGCAGCTTTTATACCAAATATTTAATACCATCATGCCAACACTTGTCTGAACTTGTCAATACAGCCTCAAACTTGGTGATGTGTGAGAAACATGGGGTTGCAAACACATGTTATCTGATTTAGGTGCATCCTGTAATCCTTTGTAATCAGGAGCAGGTTTAATATGGATTAATTGATTGCAACATCTAATCTGAATGGAGCATTATTTATGATGGTTATCATTGAAATTGCCCGGAATGGCAGATAAATATACCCAGATGTGGTCAATCTCAGATTAGCTTTTAAAGTCAACACACATTACAGTAAACCATTGCAGATGTGTAAAATACACACACACACACACACACTCTCGTAAACCAAGCATCATGTTTGTGGAATTCAAGAACATATGCAACCCCACTCTCTGCTAACCTCAAATGAAAGACATTATCCCTTCTAAACACACACACACCCAGTCTACCACCACATAAACGCACACTACTACTTAATTCCTGTTGGGTTTGGGTGTGTTGAAGAAAAACCCAACCTGGTCTCATAGGATTGCATACTATATGTTGGACATATAGCACCAGTTTCCTGGTGAAATGAACACTGGAGTAACATGTAATATGGCAGATTATTAGTTCCTGTTTTGGAGTAAATATAATTTGTTTATAGCGCCACACAGTGGACATTTCACAACGAAAATGCTGCGATGTAATTTACGACATAATGCAATTTTGCAAAAATGTGGCCACAGTTAAGTACTGAAACTTGAATGATCTCAGTCTGCAATTACTTGTTTAATTAGTATGCTTTTAGTTAATTTTGTCATTGAAGTTGTGGCAGGGCGGAGGGCGGGGCCGGGTCGTGATTCCGCTCACCCGGCCCCTAATCAGGCTAATCAAGCTTCAGAGAGTGATAAAGGCCGACTGGAAGCTGCAGTGTGACAGAGAGAGATTTAAAGACAGCTGTGCGACACAATTGTGTGTTTGTCTTTTTGTTTAAGTTGCTTATTAAACTATTATTTATATTGTCAAGCCGGTTCTCACCGCCTCCTTTCCATTAATCCCTTTTCAGAAGTCATTTATACTTTGTTAGTTTAATATGCACTTTTGTTTGAATTATTTAAAAAAAAAGAGAGTTACATACTTTTTAAAAACTGACACAAAAAAATATTAAAATAATAAAAGGATTAGATAAGAATTATTATTATTATTTTTTTTTAAATAATTATCTAATCCTTTTATTATTTTAATATTTTTTTTGTGTCAGTTTTTAAAAAGTATGTAACTCTCTTTTTTTTTTTAAAATACTTTGTCCTATCTTAGCTTAATTTGCAGACACAACTGTAAGTAAGCTATTCATAGGTTAATTTTCTCGAAAACTCAAAGTTCTTTGTTTCTGTTGTGCTGAAATGAAATGAAAATTGTTCTGAGCGACCAGTTTAGACACGCCCCAACAACTTTACTCAACCTTTCTCTCGGGACTATCTCTTTGTTTGACCAATGGCAGACAATTTTCAGAAAGCTATTTGAAAACAAAGACTGATTTTGCAATTCTCAAAATCAGCTTTAAATGTTATTTATTAATTTTACTTGTTATTTTTTGTGTAATGTTTCACTTGTGGTACTTGGTAGGTTTTGTGGGTGGGCCCTTTTTAATTGGGATAATAAATAACCATCTATCAATGCTTTAGCAACCACCCACAACAACCTAGAATCTGGGTGGCAAGTTTTGCAAGGGAAAGTAACATACTCCTATTCCTTAGATCATGTAAAAGTTTTGCATAGTTTTACTTATTTTGCACAGTTCTCATTGTACTCAATTATGTTGCAAACGCTTTGCCGTTCAAAAGCATTTTCGTTTCATGCCCGTTAAGCACACTAAATTGAAATTCAAATCCATGTCACATCTTGGAGCAGTTTCCATTGCTACTGATCTTAGACTGATGATTCATTTGTTCATAAGGTCAGGATTGAAGTTCGAAAGGCTGTCCGCTAATCAGGCTTTTCCCTTTGATAACAACTGGCTGGTGTCACCATCTCTCCACAGATTTAGGGAGGAATGTGGTGAAAAGGGAGGGATGGTGGTTTTTAAAGGATCGGAGAGACGGATGGCGGTTTGTAAATGAGTGCAGGGAGGAGTTGTGGTTTTTAAAGGTGTAGAGGAGCTGATGTTTATTGACTTTTGCACCGCTGCAGCCATAGAGGGTAACTGAGAAGAATGGATGGCAAGTGGCCAGGCATGAAGTGTGCTGGAGAGAGAGCGAGCATATTCAAATGCGCATGTGTATTTACTTTAACACATTACACTAATCATGCTACGAAAGTAAGAGGAATGAAACCTGTGTAAACCTTAAAGGTAGAGAAAAACACAGACCATCACAAAGACTCCCATAATCCCTCAGTTTTAAACAGATGTTTATTTTGTTAAATGGGTGTTATAAATGGGTGCAGGAGATGTGGTGCCTTTTTTCCTTTTGGGAGCATTTATATGGTTTAACTCGACTGTCCTTTTTCACAAGTGCACCCATATGCTCCGTTCCAAAACCTATTGAGCTGCCAATGTAGACAGAAGTCCTCATAGGTGCACTCGAAATACTAAAGCCGTTCAAAGGGTAGGGCTAAGATACCCCAGTTTGGCAAAATTCGAAGACTGCATGTTTCCTTAGCAGTGAAGGCAATCTCATAAGGCTAATTGCTAATTGCTGGAATGGTGGTGGCGTAGTGGGCTAAAGCACATAACTGGTAATCAGATGGTCGCTGGTTCGATCCCCACAGCCACCACCATTGTGTCCTTGAGTAAGGCACTTAACTCCAGGTTGCTCCGGGGGGATTGTCCCTGTAATAAGTGCACTGTAAGTCGCTTTGGATAAAAGCGTCTGCCAAATTCATAAATGTAATTTTATGATATAGAGCCAATAGCTTAGCAAAATGCTAATGCTATTGAAAGTCTTACACAGAGTCGAACATTTTACTTGACTAGTGCTATTTGTGTAGCACCCAGAATTGCTGCCTACGTAACATTTTTCCATTTTGGTCACTTATGGAGTCCATTTGACTTCTGATGCAGCCTTAGGAAGCAGCTGCATCTGTAGTCAGTACTAGGGTTTGAAACAGAGCCACACTCACTCTTTCTCACTGTGTACGTATTCATAAATCACATTTCCTCTAAAGTTTGTTCTCAGACATAATGAGATGTGTGCAATGGCTCTTGACAGTCGAGTTAAATTCCTGTTGATTCTAAGACATTTTTTTTTATGTATGCCACAATTTGTTGCAAAAAGTTACAAACGCAAGTAGATTTCCATAATTTACAAATGATGTGGCAATAAAAATGGCAGTTGTTTTTTTCTCCTCTTGCTCTCTCTTCTCCTTTGGAAGTATTAAATTAATAATTTAGTTAATGAGCAATATAATCACACAAGGCATCGCAAGCCAGGTAAAAATTGAAAGTACCACTTTTAAATTCATTGGTTGAAACGCAGTTGCTGTGTCCAGCCCAGTTGAGCCGAACATACAGATTGCAATTCCTTTTGGTGCAGTTAGTGCCGTAGAAATGACACTCTTAAATTTTGCAAACAGAACTGAATATAATGGCTTTTTTCATTATTTCATTATGTTTTCAATAGATGTAGACCGATATATCGGTTTTACAGATTAATCGGTGCCGATAGTTGCTTTTGGAACTACCGGTTATTGGAAAATATTGTATCCGATATTTGAATACTTTTTTTCCCTCATTTTTTATTACTCCTCAGTAAAAATCATCTGGTGAAATTATAGGTTATAAAAAGCTATAATTGGTAAATACTTACACATATAGCATTGTAACGGAGCCAAGTCTCTGTTATTTCAAAATAAGAGTCGCCGGTGAGATTCTGGCTTATTTATAGTTAAAAGTTCTGCATTATGCTCCAATTCTCTATTCAATTCTCTGGCAATTACTGAGATTTTTGTTGAACAACAAACTCAATTGGGAATTTTATTTTGGACTCTTTAAGCCCAAATCTCTGTGCCTTTCTTAGTAGAAAGAAAAATTATTATTCTATAAATCGATTAAAATAACTATTGGCCGATTAATCTGTTATCTGCCTTTTCCACCACCTTAGATATCGATATTGGCAAATCCACCTCTAGTTTTAACTTTAATTTGTAATTCTATTGAAGTAACTTGGGCTGTCAAACACAACCAATCACAGACTCTCCAGTGGCTTTTAATCCAATCAAATAAAATCAGTGAATCAGGCCCATGCACAGGGCTGTGTCCAGACCAGTAGCGGTGGTGTGACTTGGGCACGTGGCATGGTGCCAGCTTCCCGCCTCACTCCTGCGATATTTGTGTTTAGACTGGCTTTCTCTGAGGTGGTAGAATCCAGACCCCGACCTGAAGGCATAGCACAGTCAGTGCTCAGAGTTATGCCAGTCTTTCAGTGATGCCGCCCACCACAGGAAAGAGGGGCCGTATTTAAAGACTTGCTCGAAATGTTTTGGCAGGGATGTAATCGTGATCTTGGCATTGAAAGCAGGCTCAGTCAGAGGAACTGGGTCATGTTTGGGGTGAGCACTCTGCAGTGTCTGCATGCATACACACTCATTACTAAATACAATTTTATTTATTACTAAATGAACTCAATATCTGGCAACATCTGACAACACTTATCGTTGCTCATTTGTTAAAGGTGAAGAAGTGAAGTTTTATGTGCATTTTATAATTCAACATGGAGTTAGCTGTGATGTCATCAGGTCATTACAGCTGGAGTAAGATCAGTTGAATCACTATCATTTCATAATGGAGGAGATCACAGATTATTGGTGAAGGGATTTACTGGGATCAGTAAGAGATTTTAGAAAGTAATTCAGTGACCTAGGTCAGATACTGAACTCTCCACAACATCATTGACCCAGGCAGGCTAGCATTAGCATTAGCATGGTGCTAGATTGCCTGTATGAAAAAGAGCTTTTGGAGTCCACCTGCTTAACATGTTGTTCTTATCTTCTCCATTTTAAGCACTCAATACATCACTGTCCTATGGACAAGCTGTAAAGACTCAAATTATGCAGCTAAAAGGCCACTTATAGAAAATGAGGGGTGACCAGAGTCCAGTGAATTAAATGACAGGGTAATTTTTTTTTTGGTTTTAAAGTGTGCAGTGACCAACAATTCCAGCCATGTCTTAGCGGACTGATATCACAGTGAATTTGCGTCAGTAGGTCAAAGTTCTTGAGCTAAAATCAATCTGTGCTTACTGAAATTCTAACCACTGCCCCTAGTGGCCGAAGCGAGAAGTGTCATTGAACATTTGGGCATATGCGAGCTCCAGATTCTGGGTGAAATGTCCACAGATAGGTGTTAGAAGGGAATTTTTTTTTGCTGTTGTAAATTATGTAATTATGTCAACAGGAATGCATGTTTTATTAACCATATGCTCTGACCCAAAACCCCCAAAAAATGTAATCTGAAATGCAACTTCTCAATTGTGCTCACCATTGTTTTTGCAAACAAGATTACCAAAACCCACGACACTGAGCATCACTGTAAAAGGTAAACGCATATGAATTGATACAAAAATGTATGGTCGTGGATGGCGCTTGTCAGTAACTCAGCAGAATGGGGTTAATGTTAGGATGTTGGAATATTTGATAGCAACATTTCGCTCACGAGTGATCTAGTTGATCTTAGGACAGCTTCAAATTAACCACTGGTCCCTGATCTCCAGTGAACTCCAGTATTACACATAGTGGTGAAAATCTAACGATTTTAACAAATTTATCGATATTTAACAAAAATAACTAAAACAGAATTGAATGATTGTGGTTCCAATTCCATGTAAAGATTCTTGTTTCACGATTCTAGCAATGATTCTTGTAGTACTTTTGAGAAAGCTCAAAAGCTGTGTTTGTTGTTGTATAGAATCAGCGTGGACAATGCAATAGAAAGATGTGTTGGGAAAGTCTTTCCCATCACATTCAATTCAGACTACAATCTCACAACTCGGCTAAAACCTCATTTCTATTGCCTTGGCGCTGTATGTAGATTCAGTGGCGCATGGAAACGTTGATAATGTTTTGGTGCGATTTTTCGTCCATATCGGCGGAAGACAAAAGTGTGAAACTACTAAACAGTTGCGCCACCTTTGTGCAGCATATTTCAGCACAAAATGTCAAATTTTTTCTAGTCTAGTTTAAGCAAATCTGCACTGAAATAGCACTGCTTAAGTATTTAAACTTTTAAATGAACTTTTCGTGTCAATTAGACTCATGGTTAACGCTTTATTCACAAAACTCTTATGTTTGCCCGGCACAATAAACATCTGAGCTGTGGCTCAGTTGGTAGACTGTTGGTTGGTCGGCCACTAATCGCAGGGTTGGCCCACACGACTCCACATGCCGAAGTGTCCTTGGGCAAGACACTGAACCCCAAGTTGCTCCCAATGGCAGGCTAGCACCTTATATAGCAGCTCTGCCGCCATTGGTGTATGAATGTGTGTGTGAATGGGTGAATGAGGGGCTTAAAAAGGCGCTATATAAGTGCAGACAATTTACCATTTATTGATCATAGTAGCATTAATTCCTTAAATAATGATCAAATGATGGAAAAGACAGTTGAAACTGGTATAAATCTAGATGCGTGGTCAAGCGATGATTTAGGTGTCTGTCAGATAGCGACACTACAATTTTGGCATAGTGAGCCAGATTGCGCTGGTCTGCTTAATCTTCTGATCTATAGCGCTCGTAACCGGCCTGTAAGATTATAATTGCGTTCAGCTCAGATGTTGTGATAGCATTTGTGTTGTTGCCTGATCTGCATAATTTCCTTTTTAGTGAATTCCCGACAAAATCTTTCCAGTATTTATTTTAAATCAAACTGGTTCTCAATAAGGACCAGTTCTGGATTCCCAATCCTATCTACCTGGTAGTTTAAGTGTTTACCTTTACTGTATCTGAGAGGTACAGCCTCGTTTTGAAACATTGATATGCACATATTTGATTTCTTGAGGGGATGCGATGGAATGTTAACCATATTATCCCACTTAGAGGTTCTTCAGTTTGCCAAGTTTTGGGGATCTCTGGAACTTTGTGCATTGTGTTTGTCTTCCCTCAATGGTCCTCTGTTGTTACAGCCATTTGGACTGCTTCTCAATTGTACAGTTGCCAGATATTATCAATGTCTTGATCAATGTCTTATTCTCCTAAAATGCACCTTGCAGGGTTTAGGTATTTTGTTCATCTTATCTTGGTAAGCCAGGAACTTAGAAACACTGTGTGTTTTGTACAGTCCGTTAGGGGCTGGGATGGGGCAGCATGTAATTTTTACTCCAGATTTTTGTCCCCTGGCATGCATCCATTACCACACCCCATCAGCATTTAAAGAAGTCATTGTACAGTTGTTGATTTTCAGTGCTTGGTACTCTTAAGTGCTGTGAATGTACTGGTTAAATTCCCACAAAGGGCTCAACGGAAGAAATCAGATCAGGCCCTGGGGTACTGCGACGAAGAACTTCTCTGTTCTTCTACTGGACAAATTGTGCATTCAGCCCACAAGCAGGCCCTTAACTCCTTCATCATCAAGTTTTTGACTCTTCAAAGGTCAATAATCTTTTCCATGGCATCTTAGAAACTAGGCTAAAGAGTGAAACTAATAGGTTACAACCCTTTCTTCTATGGACCTTACATGGTTAGTTCATCCACAAATTTAAAGTTTTAAGCATTTACAATTTTAGGTTTAAACCTTCACACTAAGGGTGTGTTCACACTTGGCAGGTTTGGTTCGATTAAAACGAACTCTGGTGCGATTGCTCTGTTAGTGCAGTTCATTTGAACAATTGTGAACGCTGCCACCAGAACCTTGGTGCGCACCAAACAAGTGGACTGAGACCGCCTGAAAAGTGGGTCTCGGTCCGTTTCCAAACAAACTCTGGTACGGTTCGATTGATATATGAACGCAACATGGACCAAAGACGTCTAAATGGACCAAAAACAGGAAGTTGCCTAATACTGACCTCAAGCATTCCTGGTTCTTCTCATCATAGGAGCTATGTTGACCATTACAGTTCGGTACTGGTGTCGGAACCGCCATCAGCTGTCCTTGCAGCATATCTTCATTTGTGTGTGCAACAGAGGAATTCCTGGCACTGTTGTGACTCCTTTACACATTTTATTAACTCTTCATTTGTTCTCAGCTGGTAAAAATACCACCATATATACATATATTCATCCAACAAGCGCATTTCGCCAGCATTGTTTTGGATGTTCGGTAAGTTCTGTCAAAAAATATACGTCATAAAAGCTGTCCAACCAGGTCGTGACTTTTCCCTGATGCCTTTGGTTTTGTATTGTTAGGTTCGGTGTTAAAAATGCCAGTGTGAACGCTAAACGAACCAGGACTAAATGTATCATTTTCATTTTTGGTCCGGACCAAGAGGACCAAACTACAAGTGTGAACACACCCTAAAAGTCACTGTGGCAGGGCGGAGGGCGGGGCCGGGTCGTGATCATACTCACCCGGTCCTTTATCAGGCTAATCAAGCCTCTGAGAGGGATAAAGGCCGACTGCAGAGGATTGTGCGGGAGAGAGAGATCGTTTACGGACATGTCCGTCATGTGTGTGTTTGTCTTCTTTTTCAGTTTATTATTAAACTATTATTTATGTTGAGAGAAAAAAAAACGTACTCGCCAGTTCTCCGATACTCCGTAGCTTGTTCCTCGGCCACTCCTCCACCCTCTAATGGACGACAGCCACGCCTCTCCGGGCGGATTGGAGGCAGTCCTCCAGCCCCTGGCAGCGGCCCTGACCGCTCCAGGTGGTCGGTTAGGAGCCCCTTCTCCCCTCGCGGTCAGCGGCCATCGTCCTCTTCCAGGTGGCCGGGCTCCTCGTCCCCAGGCAGATGGCCGCGGCTGCTCCGTTGGGGTGGACGGTAGTGGCAAGAACTCTACTACGGCGTATCCCTCCTCCTTCCCGGGTATCGGCACCAGTGTAAAGCGGTCAATGGAAAGGAGGCGGCGAGAACCGTCTTGACGATGTAAATAATAGTTTAATATAAAATTTAAAATGGAAGACACAAACACACACGACGGACATGTCTGTAAACGATCTCTCTCTCCCGCACAATCCTCCGCAGTCGACCTTTATCCCTCTCGGAGGCTTGCTTAGCCTGATAAGGGACCGGATGTGAATGATCACGACCCGGCCCGCCCTCCGCCCTGCCACAGTCACCATCCACTTTCATTGTATGCAAAACAGTGGCTCGGACATTCTGCAAAATATCTCCTTTTGTGTTCCACGGAACAAAGAAAATAATAAGGATTTGTAACGGCAGGATGATGAGTGATATTTTTGGGTGAACTATTCCTTTAGTTTATTCTGTATGTGTTTTGCTTAACCAATGCCGAGTCAGTTTCACCAAGCCAGCATTTTTCTTCGATCCAGTGGGACCTAAGATATCTCTTTCTGTTTTCTATTCCCAAAACACCTCATATTTGTGTATAACTATCTAACCTTTCTTAAGGCAACCATCGCTATTAACTATTGCTCATAGTTAAACAAACTGTAATAAAATTTGGAGCGCAAATTGTCCCACACTGCCTGTGGTACGGACATGAATGATACCTCAAATTGTGCAACTTTTTGAGGAGAGGCGTTCTGACGCCATGCTTTTCTAAATGATTTGATTTTGATTACAAAATGATTAGATGAAACAGAAACAATTCCCACACACTTAAGCCATTTTTAGGGATCAAAATATCATCGAGTCTTGAGGGTGGACTGCTTTGACTAGGACCATTAAGCAACCACCCAGAACAGTTTAGTAACCGCATAGCAATGCCCTAGCAACCACCCAGAACAGTATAGCAACCGCATAGCAATGCCCTAGCAACCACCCAGAACAGCATAGCAACTGAATAGCAATGCCCTAGCAACCACCCAGAACAGTTTAGTAACCGCATAGCAATGCCCTAGCAACCACCCAGAACAGTATAGCAACCGCATAGCAATGCCCTAGCAACCACCCAGAACAGCATAGCAACTGAATAGCAATGCCCTAGCAACCACCCAGAACAGCATAGCAACCGCATAGCAATGCCCTAGCAACCACCCAGAACAGTATAGCAACCGCATAGCAATGCCCTAGCAACCACCCAGAACAGTTGTAGCAACCGCATAACAATGCCCTAGCAACCACCCAGAACAGCATAGCAACTGAATAACAATGCCTTGGCAAACATCCATAACATTCTAGTATCATAAAGGCAGTCTTGCACAGGCAAGTGCATCTCACATTTTCTTCAGAAAATGTAAAAATCTAGTTTATTGTTTTATTGTTACATTTTAACAACATTTTAGAACATTGATTACATTATTTTAAGGCCAAGCATTACTGTTGCTCATACTTGGAACATACGGTTGCTCATGGATTTGAAACCTCCCTCACGCTTTTGTCAACATGTTTTTTCTAGGTTTCACATTGAGATACGACAGATGAGGTAATAATATCTTGGTGTTAGGGGAGGAATCTCTCAGGCTCTGACTCTGGCTTTACTGTAAAGAGCGCCGGCTGTTTCAGATTTTATTTCCAGTTGTCTGGTTGCCAAGGTCAAGCAAGTATATGATGATGATGACAATAATGATGATGGTGATGATGGTGGTTGCGGTTGCCATTTAGAGAATACTGTTAATATTTTTAACTTTATGTTTACTGTATTTTTCCTTTACCTAAGCAGCTGTTGCTGTTAAACCTGAAGTTTTGAGAAGAACACTAATGCATACAGTACCAATAACTTTTGCACTAATACACACACACACACACACACACACACACACACAAACAAACAACTCTCTCACTCTCCAGTCTCGATAAACACACAGCGCTCTTATACACACATTCTTAGCCCAGCTGCAGCACACACATTCCCTCCCCCTGGATTAAGCTTACTATAATGGGAAAGCCCTCAGTGTATGCAGTGTTACCCTCTCATTACCACTGCACCTGTCCTGAAATGACAGCACTAATGCAGGACAGCACTTAATGAGAGAAAACGGCTGACAGATGAGACAAATACTGACACAGAGAGTTCTGTGTAAAGAAATGTTCCAACAACATTTCAGAAGTTGTCATGGAGCAGTTTTTAAGGGACATACTGTGAGAGTTGTGTAAGATTTTACTATTAAAAATATATATTTTTAGATACATTTCATTTATATATATATATATATATATATATATATATATATATATATATATATAATAATAATTATTATTATTTTTTTTAATATAAAATATATTGGCCAGATCGAAAAAGGAGCATATTTTTGACCATTTTGAAATAATCTGCATCTGAAATTCCTTGTTTCAAAATCTTCTCAATGAATAATAATTAAAAAAATATTTTTTATGTTTAATACGTTTTTATATTAATATTTTTGTGGATTTTAGATAAAAAAAAATAAAACTCCTCAGAATAAGTGTTGTGTAAAATAAAAATAAATACATATGTAAATAAATAAATAGCAGGTTTTGGTTTCGGGGAGTACAGAAAAATAAGTATCGGTACTCATACACATTCCCAAAAAATAACAATAAAGTCTCATTAAATTGTTTGTTTTATTATATTATTTAATATAGGTTTGTATTTATATTAATGAGACTTTATTGTTATTTTTTGGGAATGTGTATGAGTACCGATACTTATTTTTCTGTACTCCCCGAAACCAAAACCTGCTATTTATTTATTTACATATGTATTTATTTTTATTCCATATCAACCGTTTATTTATATTTTATCATCAAATAAAAATTGAGAATTTATTTTGAACAATATTGTATTATTTTTGTCAAATAAAGTGCTGCAGAACATCACATATGTGAGATTTTGCTTAAATACAAAAAATTACTAGTTATTTCGTCTTATTATTATTATTATTAGTAGCGTTACAGTGAATATTATATAGCTGTACAGACTTGATATATTTTTGTCATTCTTTTTTCCATTTAAATTGAGCTTTTATTTTGGTGGAAGCTTTTATTTTGGAGTGAAGCCCTTTCTGTTTCTGTGTGTTTTTGACAGGGGTTTCTCACTTCCAGAAAAGCAGGTCGCCTTGTCACCCAATGTTATAATTATTCCGCAAAAGGCTGCTATTTAAGTTAATATGTAGTCCGTATTAGGCATGGCACCGATCCGATACCTGGATTGTATCGGCTCTGATACTGACGTTTTTAGACTGATCGGGTATCGGTCCGATGAGCCGATCCAAATCCTTTATTGTGTGTTAGTCATGTTCCTTACTGTCAAGCTCAAACAATGACATAAAATAACCATTAAAACACCATTAAAGTAGTTCATATGACTCATGTATTTTATTCAAAGCCACTCGAAGATGTGGGATAACTTAAAGGCTGTTTAATAAGTAAATATATAAAATGCACGCGCAGCTACACCGCATCATTGAATGCCACTGCTCTGTTGACACACGTACTTGTGGCTATTTTTAGCCTTCATGCCATGTGCAATATTTGAGCACTACACACGAACAACATCTCAGATGTTCGGTTCACTTATAATATGCATTAAGAATGGCTGTATTTGACTAAGAAGTGATTTAAGCAACTGTGAACTTGCCTACAAACAGACACATACAGGACTTCCTGGAGAGTTCAGAATGTCAAAATAAAAGCATTTTTACGAGCATGATTACAAGTACATGAGCGCGTATCAGACCTGATTCTGAGACCAGTATCAGACATCCCTGCATTTAACCAAAACCACTGAGTTTTCCCCCTGTCTCTCTCTCTCTGTCTCTATCTCTCTATCACGCTCATATACACACTCACTCCCACATCACCTCTATTCTTTCTGTAACATGGCTTTACGCATTGTATCTCATTGTGTGTGTGTTAGAGCGTGTCATGCAGCCAGTGGCCATTCAGTTTCACCTTTGCCATTGTAATGTAATTACATCCATTCACCACATTGTGTGTGTGACCTGTGAGTGCATTTGTGTGTCTTGTGTGAAATGAAACGACTCCTTTATCTGAGGAAAATTATTTTTTTTGTCCCCTAACATGCCTGAAATTCTACATGTGAAATTCAACATTGCTTTAGTACACCTGGTCTTAATGTGACCAATCGTTCATTAAAAATATAATAACTTGCTCCACCTCCGGCTTTGAAACGACTTTTCCTTTTCAGCTGACATCACCAAGCCCTCCTATTTTATCAAGGCCTTTTTCGAGCATCATAGTATACGGTATAACTCTCACGTTTCATGGTCCAATCAATTCCCGCTGGATAACATCAAGTTTCTGCCCCAAATTAGTTTTTTCTTGTTGAATATCTTGTTTCTCTCGGAAATACGTCACAATACGGAATGCATTTGTGTATGTAAGTATTTTGTGCATGTTTATCAGGTTTTTGCAGTTTATTTAATCACCCTTAACTCAAGCGTGAATGAAATCCTTACCCTCTAGCTTTGTGTTCATGAAAAGATGGAAATGCTCAAGACGAGTGTGTGAGGCATAATAGTGACGTAGCGAATCTAATACGGGCTGGTAAAAAAAATGGGGTTTATCTCCTCGGTGTACTGAGGTTTCACCATGAAGCATAAAGATATCTGAAAGAATGACATGAGACAAAGGAAAGAAGAGTTAGATTGATGTTGGGAATTAGAGACTGAAGACATGAGCAGTGTGTGTCTGGTTATGTGGAAGAAACGGAGAGATGGAGTTAAGGAGAAAGGTAGAAAAAGAGATGGAGTGGCAGAAAGACAGGAGGTGGTGGGTGCCTCATTTGCATAAAGGGTAGGGCATGATGCCCAGTTTAGGAGAAGGGTTGGCACTTTGCCTCACGAGGAAGGAAAAAGAAAGGAATGAGTATGAAAACCGAGAATAAGAGAGAGTGTAGGAGAGCTCAGAACATCTCTAGTTTAAACATGGCACTTGGCACTATCACTGCTAAAATATCCACCTTAATTACACTGTAGTGATTTACAGTTTGTGATGTATATGCAGAAACTCAAGTGCCTCATGACTGAGTACCAGGGGTGATACTAGGACTTCATCCTCAAGGGGACTCAATGAATGGGTCGTGACAGCATTTAACTGTTTGTCAGTAAATGTATATCAGTTGCGGCATATTTGGTTGTACTTTATTTTGTGATTCCACGTATGGAGAGGGTGCAAAGAATGAGCGATAGAGAAGTGGAATCGACCTCTGAAATGTGTTTAACCCCCCCAAACAAACTGGCACCTTAGAGTGCAATAGTGCCTCCCAAATTTTTCAGCCATCTTGTTTCCGGAGGTTTTTTCCCTATTCATTTTTTCCAAAGGGATTTCATAAAAGTTATGATAAAAGCATTTTGAGCACTAAACCAAGAAGCTCCGAGGTGAATCACAACATTACAAATGTATTTTATTTGAAAATGTGACAAGACAAAGGTGCAAGACGTAACGTCTTCATTGAGTGCATGAACTACAATCCCATGAAGCATTGCGAATGACATAATTGTTTTTCTCCATAGTTTTTATTTCAATGTAAATATATAAAACTATTGATTATAAGTGTATTATAATAATAGAAACAATATATTTTAAGTTGAATGCAAAATATGCTGTACTATTGCAGTTATATTGCAGTGTGCTTTGTTTGCTGTGATTCTCTGATTGGTGGATCCTTCAGGAGGATCATGGGTAGTGTAGTTCTTTAACAGGAATTATCTTATTAACCTCTATTTTTTTTAAATGACATTAAAAATAACGTGGATTGATGCTTAAACGGGAGCATATACCATTTGTAAACAATCTCGGAACACGTGGTAGTCTTTAAAGTTTTATATATGATATCAGAGAGCATGTTTACATTCTTACACCGATTATGCTTAATAAGCTGACAACATGGGCATGTAAACGCATTAAATGGCATTTAATTTCTTTGGGGTTAGCTCATAAACAGCGTAAGAATAAACCAATCAACACAGATATATTTTTGCCCATTTCGCTGATTTTGCATTGCATGTAAACACCTTAACTGGCATTCTTACTGGCTTATTTAATGTTTGCACGTGTTGTGCGCATGCCTCTGGGTTTGACATCAAAAGCGGAGAATAACGCATGTCATGTAAGAGCAGATTTTTTTGCTTAGATTTTTTGAAAAAGCTGATTATTGGGAGTAGTCAGCATATAGGTTTGTATGTAAAAGGGCTCATTGAGCATGTTTACATGCACACCAATATGCCAATAACTACCAAAAATCTGCTTATTTACATTGACATTTGAAATAATTGTTATTATTTGTTTTTTACATCAATCCGTGCACGTGTACACATTGCACTGTTAACCCGAATATCAGAACTTAAAAACATTGAGGTAATCAGTTGCATTAAAATAAAGTTAATAAATTCCAAATTTAAGCTAGGTTTTGATTTTGTACTACTTATGCATGCTAATTGCTCCTTAACTTGAAAAATTAAATAAGCTAACTCATACATTTTGATGGCACTTAACTTCAAATTTTGAGTAAACCACCAGATTTTAATTGGGGGTTACGCCCTGCTGTTATAGCATTTTGGGGTTCATGCATAGCTTGTAGTATTTTAATATATATATATATATATATATATATATATATATATATATATATATATATATATATATATATTATATGTGTATTTATGTATCAATCCCCAGTATCAACACAGTATCAACATTAGGTGATTGGGCTGATAGTCACTCGCTGCGTAGCGCTGGTGTCACGCCGTGCTCGTCTCCGCATTTCCCCCAGTTTAGTCTACACTAAATCATTCATCTTACTGATCTCACCGCACGCCGAGAGAAAAACACAGTCCAGCTCTCAGATCAGCGACACATGCTCCCGTGCTCAGCAAACCGCGGACATAAACAGCTTTATCTGTTCAGTCAAATCATGAATAATGCGTCTTTAAATAGCACGTGCACGTGATTGACAGAATGGAAGAACAAACGGTAACTGGACATAATAATGTCTATGCATGTCACATAATGTAAATAATGACATTAGCATATTAAAAAAGTATTCAGACTAATTACACAGTAACATAAACACTAAATTAAGACCGATCAAACCATTTGGGAGACGTTTGCTGACCCTGTAACTGGACCATTTATATGCACTGAGATACCGCAGCTCTGAACTCGTTTAAATTACTCCCAGATTAACAATTAAGTTGGAAACATTTCAGTTTATAAAAATTGCACTCAAATAAAAAACTCCAAAAAAGTTGACGTTTTATTTATTTTGTAAGCTATCTCTATAGCCTACTACTTGGTATTTATTTTATTTTATTTGATTTGATCCTCAACTGTTTTGGTTTATATATATAAAAAAAAAAACAATGGCACGAGCGACTTGCTTGCGTGTATGGTGTGTAGGCCCGGTGAAGAAACACTTTTATTGTGCCAATTTTCTTAGCAAAGCTCTGTGTTTTTATGCTATGCTATTTATTTTAATGACAACTTGGTGTAGCAGACTTGTTCTGAAAACTGTCATCTGCATTTCTCTCAGTTTGTCAGAGATTCATTGTCATCATGAGCATGAGCAACATCTCTGAAAACTTTGTCAAATCATTTTTTAAGAATTTTTCCTTACACATGTAAAAGAAAGATGATTAAATGACCTCATTTGAATTCTTCTGATTATCCTACTAGGCTAATGATAATAATGATAATAATAATAATAATAATAATAATAATTATTATTATTATTATTATTATTAGAACATAGATTAGTCTAATGTTAACATCGGGATAAGAACACGTGTGGTTCAAAATATTATTTGCAAAAATCTTTTTTTGTTTGTTTTTTTAACACCCCCAAAAAAGATTTCAAGCCAATCTGTGATATGAAGTGAAGTTTCAGATTAACAAATGTAGATAACAAAATACTGTAAACCTGCTGTCAAAATACGCAACATGAAGGTAAATATGATGCAATTAAATTAAATTGTATTAAATGACTAATTTTGCATGTTTATATGAATGCACAGATAGTGTCTTATTCGACTGGCTCACAATTCTCTGGTGTCTCTTATTTATTTATTTTTTTTGTTAGTATTTTCGATTCCTGCACGTTCAAGTCCGTTAAAACCAATTAGGCTACATTTAAATCTTACATTTGAGAACAATAACGATGAGGTTCTGTAGTGTTATATGGCAAAGTGTTAACATCCTTTAGGTTTGGCCTCCCGTATAGGTTGGAGAGCTGCTTTTTTGCTGGTTTTATAAAGTTCATGAAAGTCTCAATCATTTGTTTTAACAATTTTCCTCCCAAATAACAGCGTGCATGTCAGAAACGTCAGCTCTCGCGCATCAGCAGCGCGCGCCTACTCCATCTGCAGCCTTTTTTCCCCCTGTTTCGCGCCAAAATGGAGCTCGCGCTTCCCGCGAATGCGATTT
Source organism: Xyrauchen texanus (assembly GCF_025860055.1). Classification (NCBI taxonomy): domain Eukaryota; kingdom Metazoa; phylum Chordata; class Actinopteri; order Cypriniformes; family Catostomidae; genus Xyrauchen; species Xyrauchen texanus. Next base: position 6,746,862 of record NC_068286.1, on the reverse strand, counting down.
TAAATGCATAATAACCGTTAATGGTTCGCACAGGACTTTAGACGTCGCAGACTTCATTTAAATAAATATTGTGTATATATAATTTTTTTATATAAATAAAAAAAAAAACTATAAAATAATAATTAAAAAAGACAATGGAAATGGGAAGAATGAAAAAAAAAAACTTCTTTAAAGAAAACACTGATGACCAAATGTAGGCTATAGTTTTAAAAACGTTTAGTTTTGTTTTTATTCTCTTCAAACTTCGTCCAGAAATTAAATATCAAATTTTTATCTGGTAATTTTGAGTCATAATTCAGTCAATTTTTTTTAAGTTAGTCAGTGAGGTGAGCCACAAACTAGAGAGTTTTTAAAGGATGTTGTCATCAATTAAAAGTCAACCAGACACATTAAAACCTTTTTAAAAAAGACACACAATACTGAAAGACCCCTTAGATGTTAGACATTTGATAAGCTCCACAGACACAACAAACATAAATTATTTTGTCTGGATTGGTTATTTTAGTTGAAAACACAGGTCTTAAACAATGAAAAATTAAGCATGAAACATTTATGGGCCAATTTATAGACCAACATGCAATTTCAGCAAAGGTTCTGGAAATGGAGTGTGTGTATGAGAGTGTGTTGCCGAGTTTTCTTTTCGTAGCCTCAGCTTTTCTCTCTCTTTCTGTAGAAGTAGACTAGGCCCTGCAATACAGACACAAAAACAAAAAACAAAAGCAGTATGCAGCAGAGCGAGACAGCAGATCTTTTCTGTCTTTCTCAAACTTTTATCTTCCTCTAGCCCTCTCCCTTTTTCATGTGTAAAACAAATGTCACTGTTTAGAGATGAGAGTGTCATACAAAGATAAGATAGGTTGTGGTGTAAAGAGTCTGAATGACATACACAGACTTTGGCTCAGAAGGCAAAACAGCTATGCAGCAATGAATAAATCCAGCAGGCTGCGGGTGAACATGCGCGAATGCCATTTTAAATGCTGATTATGTCTTGCATACTAATTTATTCTCATGACAATAACACTTACTGTTCTTACTGCATGGGATAAAATCTGCTTCGTGCAAAATTGTGTTATTTTCCGCTTTTTACTGTGGCCTTGATCCCCTCTTAATATCTCAGGTCATTAAATAGACACTTTCAAACTCTTTGTTTGGACATATGGAAATGTTTTCATAGAAATAATCGAGCCATGCAGGAAATCTGTGCATTCTGAAAAAAACAAATCAGATGCAAAGCCTAAAAACATCCAGAATGATTCAGATTATGCCTACAAAAAATAGGCAATAATAAATTCCAAGACATCATGCAGATGGATGCAGTACACAGTGGACCAGGGGCGTCGGACTGGGGGGGTAAAGGGTACCGAGTACCCAGGGCCCGAGGCAGGGGGGGGCCCCTTAGAAGTCAGTTTTCTATACATACATATTTGGTACGGGGGCCCAGCAAGATGGTTTGTACCCAGGGCCCAAAATTTGGTGCTACGCCCCTGCAGTGGACTGATATAAATTGAGTAGACCTTTAAATGACTGCATGACTCTGATCATTTATGAACTTTCTTTTTAATTTAGATGCTTTTCAGTCCAAATTTTCATGCCAATGGAACATTTACAAACAAAATAACACACCAACATGATGCCTGTTTTACTTTTAGTTGGTTAGGAAAACCTGGTTTTAGCAGAGCTTATTATTACTGTTATTATAATTTTTTAGATACAATTAAAATGAACTATAGCAACACAATTTTAGATGTTTTTTTTCAAAACTTGTTATCATTGCATCATATCCATTTAAATGGGTAAAATGGAAGTATACTTAATCCATTTGAGTTGGGACTTCATGAACACTTTTTTTGTGGTGTTATTGTAACATTAATGAAACTGGGTTGGGGATTTCTAGATCCCAGCATGCTTTGCATGGGACTCCATACGATAGGAAGAGTTAATGTTAAAAGTAAGTGTTATCTTATGTGTATTTTTGCAAGATAATTTTATAGAGGAGTCTAGTTAGTGTATATGCTGAGATTTAGAAGAGATTTCTGTTGGAAGTTTAGGGGTTACCATGGGGAAGAGTGGCGCTTGAGCTTAGGATAAGGAGAGGTATGTGTGGCACATACTTTCATTTTTGAGGAATTGATGTTAATCATAATATTGCTACCAAGCTGCACTCTGTAATGCTTCCCACCAACATGTATTGAACATGCTAATATGCATCATCAGTAGCCAGCATGTATAAAGAAATAAAAGATATTCATTTGAGTTAGGTTGACATGTCTAATTTTGATACATTTACTTAATTTAGATAGTTTCCATCTGCAGAATATATTTGAGTTGAGATCACACAGTAATTTCAAGCTCAGAAAACTAATTTTCAAGCGTGTTGAAAAAATGAATCAAGTTACGCCAAAAGAGTAATTTTTTTAAAGAGAAAAGTCTTAAACTTGCATTGGGATTAAGTCTACTTTGGCCGGTAGTCTTGGGTAGGCCTGCTAATCACCCTAAGGTGCCGCATCGCTCTGAGTGTGGCATATGTTGCGTAAACTCATTGAAGGGATTAACCCAGACTCAATCTTTTGATGCATCTGCTCAAGCTAGCAAATGCCCTGGCTCTGTGCATGGATCATAACGGATCATCGAGAACAGGGATTGTGACGGATTTTTGAATTCCTTTAAAATGTAATATGGATACTGACATGAACTCTAAAGATATCTCTGTATAGCCGTGTTATTAATACTGTAGTTTGGTGCCAGATTTAATCATTTAATGTTTCGTGTCCCATGCAGAGCTCAACAATAAGGATGTCCCGATGGCCCGGGGTCAGTATGAGAGAGTTTCTGGATAGAAACTGTCACTGAACTGGTATTGTCTCACATTAATTAATCATCAACATGTGCCTTGCAAGTTTAAAGATTTGGTTTTCTGTGATGTACTTTGTTGTTGCAAATTCTTCTTATTTGAATATTGTCCCAAGGTATAGTTATCTAGCTGTTGTTGAAATGTGCATAATGACTTGGACACATCATTTAGAATAGGTTGAAAATGATAAACAAATCACAGTGTGCCTTTGTTCTTCAGAAAAAGCCTGTTTTCGAATTCAAATATTTGGATGTACTACACAGCTGTGAAAACGTACTGGAATAAAAAATATAATAGGAAAATCTTTGTAAAGGAATATTCAGAGTTCAATACAAGTTAAGCTCGATCGACCGCATTTGTGGCATAATGTTGATAATAAAAACAATTGGCAAAAAATGTATTTCAAATTGTCCCTACTTTTATTTATGCAAAGAATAATGTGGAGTTATATTGAGGCACTTTCAATGGTAGGGAATGGGGCCAATCTCAAAAGTATAGCCACAAGACGTAAACAATATTCTAAGATTAAGATTAGAATTCAACTTTATTGTCATTGTGCAGAGTACAGGTACAGAGCCAATGAAATGCAGTTGTTTTTGTATATCCCAATTAAGCTGGGGTCAGACATGAAACAGCACCACTGGAGCAGTCCAGGGCCTTGCTCAAGGGCCCCACAGTGGTATCTCGAACTTGAACCCCCAACCTTTTGATCGGTAACCCATAGCCTTTACCGCTGAGCCACCACTGGCCTTGTGTGTTAACATGATTTTTGTGTGAGAAAATCACTTATTCAAATTTTTTGTGTAAAGTTATATCCAATTTTCCAGCTTCGGAGCCATGACGATGTAACACAGTAAACCCTAAAAAGAGACTAAAAGCAAACTTTGCTGAAATAAAATAAAGAAATTATAATCTTCACATTTCTGCCTTTTAACCCTCCAAAAATTGGCCCTATTCACTTCCATTATAAGAACCTCAGTGTTACCTCGATTTTTGCTTGTTTTTATTTTTTTTCCAAGAAAAGGAGGGAAGAGGCAAAACCATTTTGTGGTAATTAACATTATGCAACAAATGCTGTCGACTGAGCTTAATTTATATTCAGATTATCAGATAAAGTTAGAAAGGAATAGGACAGAATTTTGTACTTTCTGTGGAAAATATATGTTTCTTGCTCTTTGTTTGGGTGCTGAATCTAAAGGCAGCTGCTGGTCTGTAGCGTCTGCTGGGTGTTCTGGCCCTCGTGTTCACACAACACTCAATGGAGGGAGGGGACGTTGCAAACTGGGACACCGCATATGCACTTACTTGATGGAAATGATGGCAAGTGCATTGGTGAAAATGGTAAAAACGTGTGTGCATCTGAGTTTGGGGAGAAGTGGTGGAAAATGGAGGTAAATTGGGGTGGGAATGGAATACGGTTGGTACTGCTGATTGGCACATGTAAAAGTAATGTGCTCTGGACATTGCAGTTGCACAAGAGAGGAACTTGTTAATTTGGCAAAGTAAGGCGCCAACCCATTGACCGAACCCTACACTTATCTACCCCCCTTCCCCTTCTTATTCTCGCTCCATCTCTTTCACCCTCCCAATATATCCCTACCAGTCTCCCTCCCATACAGCCCTTCGAGCGTGCGTATTGGCTGAGCGTATCGGGCACCCGTTGCCAAATAGGTGGGCTCAGCTTCGTGCTGGCAGACTTTGAGGCAATGGATAGGAAAAGAGTGTGGAGAGGAAGAGAGAGATAGAGCTGGAGAGAAAAAGGGGGAAAAAAGAAGCTTCTTTCGGGTTTGCCAGCGGTCGTACGCGCTCTTCCAACATTGATTCGGTCCTTTTTTTTTTTTCGCTTTCAATTCGCTCCTCTCTACCCCCCTCTCTCTATTTCTCTCTGTCTGTCTTCCATTCTCTGTCTGTCTCGCTCTCTGTGAGTCGAATGCAGAGCACGCATATCTGAACAAACACCACTTAGCGCTTTGCCAAACATTTTTTTTCTCTTTGTTGCGGCATTTGTGTATTTATTTGTGTACATTTTGTCTCTAACAGTGAGTACAATACTTTTTGATTACGAGCGATTTCACTTCTCGCTTTTGTGTTTTCGCACGTAATTTTCTGGCAAAATCCCCATTTTATTTTCCCCTAAATATTTTTTCTCCCAATTTTCCTCTCTCTGCATTGTGTATTAAATATTCCTCTCTTGCTTTTGCTTTTCCTGAATTTCTCTTTTTCTTTCAAGTCAATTGGATATATTTACAGCATTTTACCTTTTATAAAATCTGTCCTTTTCAGTTCTTTTCCATTTAAAAAAATGTTAAAATTTTAATCAGGGCATGTAGTATCAAGCTGAGTTCAAAGAGGACGTTTCACTTTTTGTTTTTGACTTTTTGCGTCAACCTGCAGGGTTTATGATGAAAGTACAAAATGGTAATTACCGAATTTATTTTGCTGTTGTGTTGCTCTTGTGCATTTGGCTGTGGCATGCTGTTTCTGTGTCTGCTGCGATGTAGTTTGGATCAGGATGTGCAGTAATAGGGGTTGGTTGTCCGGTTTGGTCTCTTTACATCTGTCCTTCAGAACTTGTCTGGTTTGAAGTGTAATTTGATTAGTCTCTTAAAATGATTTTGAATGTCAGTTCAATGAGAAACAGAGCAAAGAGGTTACGATATAGGATTTTTAAAAGTTTTTTTTTAATGGCATGTCCATAGTTTTATTACTGTATATATATATTGTGATGAATATAATTACTCTAAATTAACATTGAAGGATGCAGTATTTATATTTGATGCTTCATTTGTTTTTGTTCATGTGAGTGTATTTGTGATATGCACACACACACACTCACTCACTTGCATTCCACCCACCTTCCATCGCAGAGCATAACCAAGCCAACCGAGCACTCAGTTCACTCATGCTCCGCGATACTAACGTGTTCTCCCCTTCCCTCCTCTCTTCTCCTTTGTTCCCTCTTTCTCCACCTCACCAGGATGAATTCCATCCCTTCATCGAGGCTCTACTCCCGCACGTGCGGGCGTTCTCCTACACCTGGTTCAACCTGCAGGCCCGCAAGCGCAAGTACTTCAAAAAGCATGAGAAGCGCATGTCCAAGGATGAGGAGCGCGCAGTCAAAGACGAACTCCTGGGCGAGAAGCCCGAGATCAAACAGAAGTGGGCGTCGCGGCTGCTGGCCAAACTGCGCAAGGACATCCGTCCGGAGTTCCGCGAAGACTTCGTGCTCACCATCACGGGAAAGAAGCCACCGTGCTGCGTGCTGTCCAACCCCGACCAGAAGGGCAAGATCCGTCGCATCGACTGCCTGAGGCAGGCGGACAAGGTCTGGCGCCTGGACCTGGTGATGGTGATTCTATTCAAGGGAAGTCCTCTGGAGAGCACGGATGGAGAGAGACTGCTCAAGTCGCCACAATGCTCGAACCATACCCTGTGCGTGCAGCCCCACCACATCGGAGTGTCCGTCAAAGAGCTGGACCTGTACCTGGCCTACTTCATCCATATGCCAGGTTTGTGGAATACACTCTTTCTAGCTCTCTCTTTCCTACACTCAAGCTAACTGAACGTGTTTCTTTCAGAGGGGTTAGAATTCAGAGTAAGTTGACACCCCCGTAATCACGACCACTTCCTGTACACATATAAACACTGGCTATGAGCTTCTACATTCTGTGGCCAATGCCAAAATTACACTGGAACAGGGTTCCCATGGTCATCCAATTTGAAACCTGGTTATGTGAAAGTTGTGATTTCCAGGCCCAGACAAGTCACAGAAAACGTAATAAAACTTTGATAAGTCGATAGCGAATGTACTTTTTATGTGGTCATGCTGTGCACTGGGGTCCAAAAGCCAAATCTTTCATCGAACCTTATTCAAATAACAGGTCATTTTTTTGTCTTAGATCGTTTATAATTTTTACACTAATAAATATCATCGTTTAAGTTAGGGCAGCACAATTAATCTAATAAATAATTGAGATTACAATTACAGCTGCCACAGTTCACTAATACATTTTCTACTCTTAAAAAAAAGTGCATTTAAAAAATGTGTATTTGCAACGTTTTTTTTTTTTTTTGCAGTGCTTGAGCTTTGTAACAATCACAGACATGTCTGTTAGTCACTTTATTTGAAATTGAAATAATAGTTTGTTTTTTTGTGCTGCTAAAAGGGCCAATGTGATAATTCAGGCACTTAAGTTATTAAAGAACACAGGTCTCAGCTTGTTTTGGATCTGCAGCCTACATAAACAGTATGACGTGCATATAAAACACAAAATGTCAATTCTATTAATTGAAATGAATTGCAATTAGTATATCAAGGAAAGTGATCAACAAATATGCTTTGTGTCATTATTGTGCAGCCCTAGTTTAAATCTAGTAATTCCAAAGATTAGCATCTGGCATACAATTGAAAATCCTCCCCAGCAATTTCTATAAAATGAATTTAAGAATACTATTACTCATTATTTATGAATGTACTAATGAATGACTGAAAAGGTCGTGGAAATTCATTGAAAAGACCATTTGAAATGTGAAGGAAAAAAAGACCTTCATGAAATTGAAAAATTTCTGCCATTGTTCAAAGCATTTCATGAATCTGTGTATGTCTTTTTGTCAATTTGTTTGTATGGTTTGTCCCGTTCTTTTGCTGCATTGATAAATCATATGTTTCAGTGAGAGAATGTTGGAGTGGTTGGCCTGTTTCATCTCTTAGTGTCATTCTGTTCTCTCACTGGCAGTGTGTTTTAGAGCCGTATCATTTTGGTGTGTGTGTGTGTTTTTGGGGATTTGTTACTAGCACAGTCTCATACATGCCAAATGCTGTTTCTGACACAGCTAACACTCTCTCTGACACACACACACACACACACTCACACACACACACACACACACACACACACACACACACACACACACACACACACACACACACACACACACACACCATGTAGTAGAAAAGGTCTGACTGGCCAAACACACTCAGGGCAGCAGCTCCATTATACTGTGTTTAGAAATCTTTCTTTCTGTCTGTCGGCCTGTCTGTCGGCCTGTCTGTCGGCCTGCCTGTCTGCCTGCCTGTCTGTCTGTCTGTCTCTCTCTGTCTGTCTGTCTGTCTGCCTGTCTGTCTGTCTCTCTCTGTCTGCCTGCCTGTCTGTGCGTCTCTGTCTGCCTGTCTATCTGCCTGTCTGTGTGTCTATCTGTCTGTCTGTCTGACTGCCTGTCTGCCTTTCTGTGTGTCTGTCTCTTTGTCTTTCTGTCTGTCTCTCTTTATGTCTGTCTGCCTGCCTGTCTGTCTGTCTTTCTTTCTTTCTTATTTATAACTACCATTACAGAGCTCTGATCCAACTGGTACAAAGTCTTTCGACTCTCTCGGTCAGTGTACACATTGGTGCGCCCCGTGCCCAGCAGGGTTGGCCATCGCGCTGCCCGTTCCGAATATGTGCTGCTGTGCTGCGGTCTTATCTTATCAGGCTAATTCCAGTGTGCGCTGCCGCTTTTATCGGGCTCCAAATAGCCTCGGCAGAGGTTGGCACCCTGCAGGGCAGCCGCACAGAATCCCAGGTTCCGTGGCATCCTGTGCCAGGGCTCAGGGGGCCTTTCTCAACCCCAGACGCATATGGTCCATATGCACTGCCCTGGTTAGGGGCATTATGGGTATTTTTACTTTGTATTTAAATTGTATTCTTAATTGAAATCATGCAAACCATTTTTTTTGTGTGTGTGCCAAAAATGTCATTGCATTCTTAACGTCTTGAATACGATGGTACATCTGTTTACTTAATTTAGTTGTTTGCTTTGTGTTTATTTAGACCTTGCGATTGTGTAGTCACAGCATAAACTCTTTGTTGATAATCATTAAATGTGGCCTTCACTTCATTGTTACGGTCTTAATGGCAGTATTTCTCATCCTCTTTTGTGTCTGTAAGGGAAAAAAAAAAGTTCCATACTTGATAAATACTTATTTGTTTATACCATATTTATTAGACTTATTATACGCTTTTTTTCTGGCATGAAAAAATTAGTTTGTTCACTTAATAGTCCAGATGTAATGTTAAATATAAATATACTGTATTTCCATTAGCATTATGTCGTCTTAATGAAGGGAAATGGTGTGAGTTTGTGGTTAAGAGTATATTCATTTTATATGGTCATGTCATGGTTGTATTGTTAGAACTTTTAATGCTGCTAATATATCATTATTATGAGGATATATTTTTTTATTTATCCCTGCTAAAACACTCCACACAATATGATATTTAACTGCTGAAGAGGAGTGAAAAATGTGTTTCTGCCATATTAAGCATTTAACTGCTACTCTTTTAATTCCATGGCAAGTATGAGATGCCTGTTAAATATAGAGAGGGACAAATCTTCATAAAAAATTTGGTGAATTTCAGCGCATTTATTATTATTGTTTATTAATTTTGTTATATTTAAAATAATTTGGTGGAGTAAATTTAATGTTTTTTTTTTAAAGAATTAAATATATTTTTTTAAGCCAAAAAAATGTATAATAATAATTATTATTATTTTAATAAGATTTTAAATTATATAATTTTTCCATTTATATGTTTTTTTTATCTTGAAAATGATGTTTTGCAAATATATTTTTTCGAATGATATTTAATGCAGTAATAATATAATAATAATGTATAATAATAATAATAATAATTATTATTATTATTATATTATTATTATTAATAATAAAAATATTTTTGTTGTTATTAAATATTATTATTATTATTATTACAATTTAAAAATGTTAAAAGACATTGTTGACGAGTTTGACCTGTTTCTGAAACTAACACAGACCCACAAGCGTGTGCAGTTGGGATTTCTCTCATCTGCCTGATGCATTGTTGGACTGTTTTGTTTGGATATGAAATGTTTGCTGTTAAACCGATTATTTCAGCAGTCATCATTCACTCCAAGCCAGTGTACGTAACGCATCCTCAATCTTTCTGTTTCCAAGTGCCTCCTTTCTCGTTCTTTGTCTCCATCAATGTCTCTGAAAGATGGTCCTGGAGTGTTGAAATGGAAGAAATTCCACCTCTGTCAGTCACATGTCACACGGCACTGGTCGCTCTGCTGCTTTGAAAACTGTACGAGGTCATTTGTTAAATTTGAGAGACTATCCCCACATCATTTTTCCATCATCTGACAATTCTATATTTAAGAGAGCATTCAGTTGAATAGGCAATTGCTGTGCTCGTTTTAATTGAAGCTTTTTGGCATTTTTTTTATTCTTTTTGCGATAATGAAGTCTTTGTTTGATTTATTACAATGTGACTGGTCAAAGTAAGTAAGGCTAAGTATCGTTCGTACATCTGCGTGTTACTCTGTGTCTTAAACTGAAGTGTCGGGTTTTTACTTTCTCAGCACTCAACTGACTGCAGGCTTTCACGGGCGTTTTTAAAAGCACAAAGGAAGGATTGTAAAAGTAAAATATGTTAACACAAACCAACCAATATCAGCTCTTTTACAGGAGCACCTGCGTTCAAGTATGTGAAAGAGAGAGAGGATGCAAATCAAGTTTTTTGGACTCACAATGTGAACAATAAGTGAGAATAACATAGAGAGAGCCATAAAGGTTTTTTCTTCTCATGTCTTTCTGTAGTTATTTGAATTAAAGTAAGCAATATTGTCAATATCATTGTTTTAATGCACTTTTATTTGGCCGTTAAATGGTAAACGGTCTGCACTTATATAGTGCCTTTTTTAACCTTAGCGGTATTCAAAGCGCTTTGCACTGCGTCTCATTCACACAAGCATTCACACACACACTCACACACCAATGGCAGTAGAGCTGCCATGCAAGGTGCTAGCCTGCCATTGGGAGGAACTTGGGGTTCAGTGTCTTGCCCAAGGACACTTCGGCATTGGAGTCATGCGGGCCGGGAATCGAAATGCCAACCCGGAGCCACAGCCGCCCCGCTAAAGTGTGTAATTTAATTTCATTCATTTTCCTGAATCAGTTCAAGCTGTGGCAAAATGATTGGAAATAGAATAACTTTTACGACATTTCAAAATAAATATATGATTACCAAAACATATAATGAACCTCGTAAAAAGGCTGAAAAATAATGCACGATTTTTTTCAGTTACATTAGCCAGCCCTCGTCCCCAAACCATATACTCTAAAAGAAGGAGTGTTTGTATTCGTTTGGAGAGAAAGAAGGAAAGTAACGTGGCCCACTCACAACGACTCTGGTTACGACTCAGAGAACACAATGCAGAGCTCAGTAGCACCACAGGCCTACTCACTACACACACACACACACACACACACACACACACACACACACATACGTAAACACCGCAAAACAGCCGCTCACACGGAAAGCTGAGCCATAACTCCAACATATACGAGTGGAAGTTGTGCATTAGTGCTGTTAGATTGAATTCTCATGGAGCTCATTAGATAAAATCTCTTTAGAAAGAGGAGAAAGGGATCATCAAGATAGCCAAGGGGCGAGAGCGAGGGAGACGGGGAAAGAACGAGGGAACGGGGGCAGCCTCGTCTGCCATTTTTTTGGCACCCTGTATGGTGAGCTCTATGTAGAAGGTGCCAGAACGTCGTCGCTGCCAACCACTCTCCCTCTGATCCTTTCTTTCCCTTCCTCTCCCTCTCCTTTCACCCATTCTCTCCGGCTCTCTTGGGGGGCTCAACCCCAGCGTCACCCCTGTCGTCTTGATACAGTACGTCCTCCTATTTTCAGCTCAACAGTTTTATCAGCTTTTTTTATACAATTCGATTTCTGTTTCATTTCCATGTGCGTGTGTGTGCAGGGAGGGATTACTTGTTTGCTTGTTTTGTTCTTCATCGACTTTCTAAGACATCAAAAGTAGTTTGTTTGGCGTCTTTATTTAGTGCAGACATTTTCTCTTTTGATTCTTTCTCTTTTATAGGAATGAGAATTTAATGATTCTGTTCACAGTTATTTTAATAGTCTGTTAGTATTAGAAAGTCCCTTCACCAATAACTGTTTTTGGGTACAGTATATATGTACCATTTGTTACAACTTTCAACAAATGGCATATGAACTCTTTTTGTTGAGTCGGTAATTACACTAGTTTAAAGGCGTACAAAACATGATAATACTGTAGTTTTCTGTTCTTGCTGAACTGCTGTTCAGTCAGAAGTTATCCTTATAATATTATTTAATTTATAGCATTTTATTTCATTCTGTTTAATCTGAATCACTTCGAATGATTAAGTGAATCAGTGAGTCATTTGGAAAAATTTGAGTCTTTTTGACGAAGTCGTTATTAGAGTCATTTGTTTGTGAATCAGACTCGACTGGTCGCAATATACTGTATATTCACTCATTTCTATTGCCGTTGTGCTGTATGTCATGAAAATAATAGAAGTATTTTTTGAAGGATTCAAACTTTTTCAGAATTTGTCTCCCAGAATCGAACTACACTGGTTGTGCTGTATTTTTGCCATGGTGCTGAACATCATGAAAAATAAATGATTTTTTTGTTTAGTTTTTAAGATTGAACTGTTTCTGAATAAAAACAGGTTCACAATACCATAAACGACTTTTTGACAGATTTTCCGAATGCAAATCTTTCCAAATAATCTGAGCTGTTTCCTAAATGATTCACTAAATGAACTGGCTCATAAAAGTCATTTATTTATTTATTTTCTCCCAATTTGGAATGCCCAATTCCCACTACTTAGTAGGTCCTCATGGTGGCGCGGTTACTCACCTCAATTCAGGTGGTGGAGGTCCAGTCGCAGTTGCCTCTCCGCTTCTGAGACAGTCAATCCGCGCATCTTTTTACGTGGCTCGTTGTGCATGACACCGCGGAGACTCGCAGCATGTGGATGCTCATGCTACTCTCAACTAACCATGCGTCCCATTGAGAGTGAGAACCACTAGTCATGACCACAAGGAGGTTGCCCCCATGTGACTACCCTCCCTAGACCTTGCTGGAGTCACTCAGCACACCCTGGATTCAAACTCTGGACTCCCGGGGTGGTTGTCGGTATCAATACTCGCTGAGCTACCAAGGCCCCTCAAAGTTGTTTATTTTTTAATTAGACTATGTTGGTTGCACTGTATGTTTGTTCAATTCTGTTGCCGTGGTGCTGCTGATACAGTAAAGCCGCAGCCCCAACAGCAATGCAGGAAACGCTGTATGACCGAGTATTTTAGTAGAATGTATCATTCAAGAGCTGTTAACAGAACCAACCGTCATGAAGAAATAACGTTTGTAAATATGAACAGGTTTTCAGTTCCCAACTCAACTCTTCCCAAATTTTCCTTCCAGATACATATTTCCAAATAATCTGAGACGTTTCCTATAGGTCAGTTTCTGTTGGACCCACAGTTTCTGTTGGACTCCACACTTTTCATCTTCCTGCAGATGCATGAAGGGACGTCATCCTCGGTGAAAGTCCGAGCCGTCATAAATTCGTCTTGGTGTTATTTACAGCATGTGAAAAAGAGAAAGCGAATCAATTCTGGCATGCGCATGTTTGTAAGGGAATAGGCCTGGATAGCAGTTTGGACACAGATCTAGGACACCCTGGAAAGAACGCTGAGAACAAGGGATGAAACCGGAGAGAAAACGGCAAGGAACCCGGGGGATGGGGTAACACAGGAAAGAAAAGCTGCATGTGTGTGTGTGTGTGTTCATAATAAGAGTGTGATAAATAGGGCTGTAAACGAGAGTGTGTGAAGCTTCATGGCTCTCAGTTCCAGAAAGCCCCATTCATCAGGCAGGAGCATCTTCCCACTCTTAAGACAATGAAAGACGACCCCTCCATTTGGAGCAGAGGGAGTCTGTCGTTTGTTTACAGAGATAACAGGATAAACGAGAGAAAGAGGGAGTGCAAAAAATAAAATGTGTGTGTGTGTGTGTTTGCACCGAGACAGAGGGCCCCTGTATGCCACCGGATGAACTGATGGTGGGATCGCGCATGATTAGTATGTTAATAGGCTAATATAAAATGTGTGTGTTTGCATTAGATCACTACAAGCCTTATCCATATGCATCAACATACAGAAGGTGTTTTGTTTGTGCACATGTTGTGTGTAGAATGTGTTGGAGTGTTCACATAGATGAATTAGTGTGTATTTGCATAAGTACATGTGCAGGCGTACATTTGTGAGCTCTTATGTGTGTTGAAATCTATGTGAATGTGTCTACGAGAGTGTATTTAGGCTGTCAGCACCTGTTGGTCTCTGTGGTGTTCAGATTTGTGGTTGTCATGGTAGATAGGGGTGTGTTGAGGATACTGATGATGTTGAGTCCAGACAACTGCTCTTGTATGTGTGTGTTAGAGGTCAGAGGTCAGTTTCGTTAGAATTAGCATTCATTAGAAGGCTTGGAGTTTTTACTGTCTGTGATCATTGTCTCACACTGTAGAATTATTATGACTATTTAACTACTTATAAACAAGGCGGCGCTGAATTAAAATGTCTCTTTTTCAAAATTCATCTCTTATTTACAGTTTTACACACTTAAAAGAAATAAAAGTTCCGGTTTGATTTACGTTAATGGAATAGTTCATCTAAAAATAGTCATTCTCGGATCAATTACTCATCCTTATATCGTCTCAAACTCGCATGACTTTATTTCTTCTGCAGAAACAAATGAAGATATTTTCAAGGATATATTATGTGTTTATATCCATACAATGTAAGTCAATGGGGTTCAAAACTTTCAAGCTCCAAAATGGACATAAGGGCTGCATAAAGGTAATCCATACGAGTGATTTAATCCATGTCTTCTGAAGCGATCGGCTGAGTCTTCTCTTTACTGTTGTACATGAAACTGGTGTTGAGCGGGTAGAATTCAATGAAGCTGTCAGCGAAGGACATTTGAGGCATCTATTTCTCAAACTAGAGACTCTGATGTACTTATCCTCTTGTTTAGTTGTAAATCTGGTCTTCCACATCTCTTTCTGTCCTTGTTGGAGACAGTTGTGCTTAATCTTTGAAGACTGTAGTGACACCTTTGTATGAAATCTTCAGTTTTTTTTTGGCAATTTCAAGCATTGTATCGCCTTCATTCCTCAAAACAATGATTGACTGATGAGTTTCTAGGGAAAGCTGATTATTTGTTGCCATTTTTGACCTAATATGACCTTAAGACAGTGTCTCAAAAAAAACTCAAAAACAATGTTAAGATTCATTTAATGATCCAAATATCTTTCAGCTGTGTTTGATATAATGGCAAGTGATTTTCTAGCACCAAATGATCAATTTATCATGATTACTCGAGGATAAGGTGTTTGAGTGATGCTGCTGTCTAGATTTGATCAAAAATTATTTTTTTCTAATAATGATGGGGCTGTTTTATACATCAGTACTGTCCTGAATATACTTTGTGATGCACAACAATTCCACTTTGGTGAAAAAAAAGTACCAATTTCCTTCCAAAACAGCAAATTCTGTACTCTTTTCCAAACTTTTGGCTGCCAATTTAGCAAAATGAATGTGTTTTCAAACCAAATGCATTAGTGTGGACATGGCACAAGCTTACCTAAAACTTTAACAGTATTTATTTCCTGCCCGGCAAGCACTGGTATTTCTTGTGGAAATGCAAGTCATATAATATATATATATATATATATATATATATATGTGTGTATTAATTTATTTATAAATTGCTGATTTTTACCATGAAGTCTGTAATAGAAAGTACTCTGACAAATCACTGTGGCAATATGACAGCAGTCCCACACAAACACATGCTCCCCCTCCACAGCTCATTGCCAATAGTGTGATTGGCTCTGATTTAGGCTGGTGCCATGGCAACCAAATATCCCAATATACCTTGCTTGGGCACCATTCAAGGTTCTTTAAGGGAACAGCAGGAATCGGTAGCCAGATGTTGCAATAGAGAGCGTTTGTCATGGATGGGATAAGAAGGGTACAAACTTAAGTTCTGCATCAGAAGGAGAGCGGTATACATTTATAACTGTAGAGAGGAAGGATTTCAGCATTGCACATATTTATATAGCATGGCTAGTTGCCCAGAGCTACCTCCTACGAGAGAGAGAGAGAGAGAGAGAGAGAGAGAGAGCATAATAAGCGACTTTACAGTACTCTATTTTGAACCGCACCATTCTTCTCACATGAATATTCAGCCACATGCATATGATTTTCAATCATTAGAAACCTTGCGGCTATGAACCAAATATCCATCTGTAGGTCACGTTCATGTCAAAGCCAAACTAAAACCACCTTATATACATTCAAACCAGCACTCTGGATTTCTTCAGAGCTCAGAAACATTTTACTGGCAATTTTTGATTTCACTTTTGCAATCTTTCTCCTTTTGCAACCTATCTCGCAGGGAATGGGATATTTACTCACACATACGCACACACGCGTTGTGCAAACAAAGATTGTGATTTTGCATGGCACAGTTCAAGGATTTGGTTTGGTTCGGTTCTTCTGTAACCGCAAACAAATTTGAAAATCCACTTGATCTGCTGTAAGCCAAATATTCATATTGGCTCAGAAATGATTCATTAAATAATGCAACCCTTCTGTGAATCTTGCTTATTTTTTTGTAAAATTGTGTGTGTGGGTGAGAGAGAGAATATAGTGATGTTTATAGTTATATTTAACATATACTATCTGCACTACTTGTTATATACACACACACACACACACACACACACACACCTTAAAGGGTACATGGGTACATGTTAGATTTATCTCACTATAGCTCACTATAGTTACGGTGCACATGAATTACATTTTTTACAATATTTCTGTGTCAGCATTTGGCTTAATAAGATGCAATGCAATGTTTAGGCATGATTTTATTTGCATCGCACACACAGGACATTTCACCACTGGCAGAGAGCATGGGTCAGGCTTATTTGCAGAATACACACAACTGTTCTGGCTGGCTCTTTTTGCGTTGGCATGGCGTAGTTCTCCATGCAAACGGAAGACAAATATCACAGATATTATTAAAGGTATGACCTTTATACTTTGACTTATTTGTTACAATGGTTTTTTTTCTGCTTTGGCAACAAAATGTCAGTGAAAAAACAAGTGATAGCCAGTGCTGAAGTATTTGACCAATCAGAAATTAGAATGAATTATTCTGACTACAAGTAATGGCCAGCATCGTCCAATCACAGCCAAACATGCATTATACATTTTATGTTTGATTTACCATTGTCCCATGTCTGCCAAACATGTTGAGTGATCCAAACATCATCTGTAGCCTGAAACTGAACTTTTGACCAGGTGTCAGTGAATGCACTTGGCTGCATAGGAAAGATATAGGATGCTCCCTTGTGCCCTATTTAGTAACTGACTTAACCTCCAGTGTACTGTCTATCTGCACTGGTCTCAGAACAGCATTTCAGAACGTAATGCACCATATTTCATCCTAACTCCATATAAAGCCTCTGAAAGCAGATTTTTGGCTTTTGAATAAATCTATTAAAGGAATGTTCCGGGTTCAATACAAGTTCAATCGACAGCAGATGTGGCATAATGTTGATTACCACAAAAATGTAAAAAAAAAAAATCAATAAATCTGTGTTACAGTGAGGCACTCATATGTTATATGACAATGTAATGTCAACAAACCCTAAAATGACTGTAAATACTATGATTTAAACAACTTCACAGCTCAAATAATACATGAGTTTTAACAGAAGAATTAATATAAGTGATTTATAAAGTTATTAGCTTCACATTTCTGCCTTTAAATACTCCAAACACTGGCCACATTCACTTCCTTTTTCCTTTTTTTAAGAAAAGGTGGGACGAGTTGAAATACATTTTTGTGGTAATCAACATTATGCCATAAATGCTGTTGATTGAGCTCAACTTGTATTGAACCTGGAATATTACTTTAATTCTCATTTAAATAATGCACAGAAAAAATAGTATTTCTAAGGAAAAATATCCCTATAGTCCACCTCAGTGGTCATTGTGTTAGATATCTGCATCCCCGCGGCTCTCCCGCGGGACACGTTCAGTTTCTTGCGGCTTCCGAATTAAAGACGGTAGCGGTCGGTAACTCTGGTGTACTTTGGACGGGAGCGGGCGGTCTGACAATAGCCCACTCCCCACATGTTTTGACAACAGCAAACTGCGCTTTACTCATTCTTATCGAGCACCTGCACAGCCTGATCGCAGTGTTGCCAGCTAGTTTCAATGGAAAGTAACTAAAGCCTGCTCGAAAATTCGCTAAATGTCGCTATATGACGTCATACTCTAATTAACATATACGTGACGTCACCGCGTCTCATTTGCATTTTGCAAGCGTCCGCCCTTTACATGTGTTTGCTTCTCTGCGCTCTCACCGTACATGCTGTAATACCCTATTAATTCCCAATATCAATCACTCAGAGAGAAAGTTAAAAGCGACGGTAATATTTATATATTGACGATAACAAAACGACCATGCGCAACGTCTCATCCAGTTTTAATGAGAGCGCTAATTCTAAGCGCATAAAAATAAAAAATAAACAATGTGCATATTTACACAAATCTATGTACATGTTTAGATTTGTTTTTTTTTACATGTTTACAAAAAAAGAGTTTAAGTGTCTGAATTCACATAGAGTTCAGAAACAGGAATGAACAACCGTCTAAAAATCTCCTGTGATTAAGTGCATGAAAATAATAAAAATAAATGGTCAAATGAAACTCTTTAAATGTAAAATTAAAGGGGAGCAAAAAAATATACATTTGTGATTGGTCCTTGACAACCCTGTTTGCACATGCGCAGCTCATTCACGCCTATGTCAGCTGCCGTGAGGTCAACTGATCGTGCTGCTCTGCCTTCTCGCCTGCTCACCTCTTGCCTCCTAGTCCGGGCAGGAAAGCAAGACCACGCGCTCGTGGGGTAGTATTGGCGACTTCTACAGAAGTAGCTATGGTTTGTCCAAAAAGACTCTAAATTTGTCGCTAGTCGCTTTTTTTAATAAAAGTCGCTAAAGAGGTCGCTAAATCTAGCGACAAAATCACTAAGTTGGCAACACTGCCTGCTCTGAGGACTGTATTATGCACGTGCTGCATGCACGAACTAGTGCGTTATTCTTCATACGTTACATTTGCACTCGTCCATGCGAACAGCACATGCACAATACAATCCTCAGAGCAGGCGGGTGGTCGGTGAGTGACAGAGCAAACCTAAGGATGACAGAGCGAAGCGTGGAAACGCTGTCATTGAGGGAAGATTATCTTGGACTGGAAAGTCAGTTTAGTGCTAAGAAGCCCACATCAAGTCTGCTGTATGGGAATAATTTTCACACATCATAGATGCAGGTGGAAAAAAATGACCCTTTGCGCAATGTGATAAATGTCTAGGAGTTGTCCCTTTCAGCAGCCACATGACTGGAACCTCTGGCTTAAGGCGACACTCATGCCTAATCACAAAGGGACAAACTAAACTAAGATTTACAAAGTCTAAGCTGGAGCCAGAGCAGTTAAAAAAAGATGCTTTAAATGGTTTGGTGAAAAATATTATTTCATTTTGCAATATAGCTAGTAAGCCAACCGTTTTCATTTGTTTGAATTTTTTGGCTTATAATTTGACCGATGTCGTATTTCATTTATTTTTCTCCATAAGCAAACGTGTAAGGGGGTGTGTAGAAGTTCTGTGGAAAGCTGCTGAGCTGTCTGCTCAATCCTGCATGTGCCGCTCCTGTACAGGCCTATCAACATTCTTTTATTTGAATCAGTGTGTCACTCTTGAGAGAAGATACGGTATGCAGTACAGTCAATTGAGGTCATGCTCGAGTAGACCGATAGGCCTATTACAAAACACACAGGCACACCTTCATCTCTCCCACTGTTTATATGCAGTCACCTGGGTTGCTCACCTGTAACACATTGGGACAAAATTGACCTTATAAGTGACCTAAGTCTGGCAAAACCTCCCTCTGTGGACATCCAAGGGCATCTTCAATTGGAAAACAATTAATAAATAAAGCATAATGTTTATTATTATTATTGTAAAAGTGAAAAAAAATTCTTAAAGCAAGGGTTAGGCTTTAAGCAAATTAAACTTGTGTTTTTGTTTGTGTCTATGTCCTGGAGTGGATCCCTTGGATGTTTAAGCACACAGACATGCTTGTATACACACGCAGATATAAAAGAATGATAGATCATGTGCACGCGTGTTGTCCGTGTGTTTGACTGATTATGTATGTGTTTGAGTCTACAGTATGTAGTGATTCAGATTAACTGCCTTTTTATCTTCAGCCTCCTTAATCTCTTTTCACTTTCCCACTGTTTGTTTCTTCTCTTTGACACAATGTACAGACATTTGACATATTCTTTCACACAAGTGTGTGTGTTGGGTTTGATGTGTATAACTGTGCCTGAGGGTGTTTTGTGTGAGTAGATCTGGGTCATTTAAGGTTGGCATAGTTTACAAGTTGGGTGTGACTTTATTTAGCAAGCTAATATTGAACTTGTTGAAAGTTAAACTGGCAAAAAACATTACACATTGTTAACAACAGACATTAACAGACATCCTTGTGAAGCACTTTCTACAACGTTGCTCTGATAGTTTTAAAAAGTTTCTCAGAGAGTTCTAAAATTTTAATCTTAAGACTCCAACAACATTGCATTTAAAGTTCTAGAACATTCTTCTGAAAGTTCTAGTGCATTTTCTGCAAGTTGTAGAGCAGTGCTCAAGAGTTCTCTGTAGCATGTTACTCTGGGAGTTACATTAGTCTGAAAGTTCTAGAACATTACTCTGATAGTTCTAGAACAATAATCTGATTGTTTTAGAACATTACTCTGATAGTTCTAGAACATTACTCTGATAGTTCTAGAACAATAATCTGATTGTTTTAGAACATTACTCTGATAGTTCTAGAACATTACTCTGATAGTTCTAGTTCATTACTCTGATAGTTCTAGAACATTGCTCTGTTAGTTCTAGAACATTACTCTGATAGTTTTAAAATATTACCATGAGATATCTAGAACATTATTCAGAGTTCTATAATATTATTTTGAAGGCTTTATATTTGGGGACTGTGCTAGGTGCAGTGCTAAGCACAATGACCATGCGCTACGTCTCATCCAGTTTTAATGAGAGCGCTAATTCTAAGTGCAATACATGTCCCAGCACAAAGCGCAAGTGGTTGGGAGTGTTTGTGCTATCTGTGGGTGTATGCGTGTAAACTGTTGATGTATTGTACGTTAGTAAAGTGGCTCAAAGCACAGTTAGCTATTTTCCTGATAAATAGGTCATTGTACGAAGACATTTGAGAACCACATCTAATCTCAGCGCAAAGTCTAAACACAGTTCCTGCAATTGCAGTTTGCGGAATCCACCAGCAGATGATGTCAAAGAACTATTGATCACTTTAGATACTAGTCATGATTTGTGTTTCAGTAGTTCAATATGATTATAAATGGTAATAATAATAGTATGTTTATTTTGTATAGGGCCCAGGGCCACCACTCCCTATATGCTTATTACGCAGTCTGCGTAGGGCACCAACTCCTTAGGGGGGAAACATATTTCCCTAGAGGGGCACCAGGAAGTCCACCGGCTGCTCTTCCTCACATGCTATGCATTATTCAAGGACCCGATAGCTGTCGTGGAACACGGACAATCGCCTTGCAACTTGCACCATGTCAGATTATTGCTTTATGGCCATGCCAACTGACTTTGTGTGTATGATGTATCGTATAGCTTTTAAAATAGGGTCCTGAGAGTTCTAGAACGGTACACTACGAACTCTAGAACATTAGTCTGAGAGATTGTCCATAAAATTCGGAGAATTCTAAAACATTACTCTGAGAGTCCAACAATATTGCTCTGAGAGATCTACTGTAGAACATTATCTAAAACATTACTCTGAGAGTCCTACAATATTGCTCTTGAGAGATCTACTGTAGAACATTATCTAAAACATTACTCTGAGAGTCCTACAATATTGCTCTTGAGAGATCTACTGTAGAACATTATCTAAAACATTACTCTGAGAGTCCTACAATATTGCTCTGAGAGATCTACTGTAGAACATTATCTGGAACATTACTATGAGAGTCCAACAATATTGCTCTGAGAGATCTAATGTAGAACATTATCTGGAACATTACTCTGAGAGTCCAACAATATTGCTCTCAGAGATCTACTGTAGAACATTATCTGGAACATTACTCTGAGAGTTCAACAATATTCTTCTGAGAGATCTACTGTAGAACATTATCTGGAACGTTACTCTGATAGTCCAACAATATTCTTCTGAGAGATCTACTGTAGAACATTATCTGGAACATTACTCTTATAGTCCAACAATATTCTTCTGAGAGATCTACTGTAGAACATTATCTGGAACATTACTCTGATAGTCCAACAATATTCTTCTGAGAGATCTACTGTAGAACATTATCTGGAACGTTACTCTGATAGTCCAACAATATTCTTCTGAGAGATCTACTGTAGAACATTATCTGGAACATTACTCTGATAGTCCAACAATATTCTTCTGAGAGATCTACTGTAGAACATTATCTGGAACATTACTCTGATAGTCCAACAATATTCTTCTGAGAGATCTACTGTAGAACATTATCTGGAACATTACTCTTATAGTCCAACAATATTCTTCTAAAGAGATCTACTGTAGAACATTATCTGGAACATTACTCTTATAGTCCAACAATATTCTTCTAAAGAGATCTACTGTAGAACATTATCTGGAACATTACTCTTATAGTCCAACAATATTCTTCTAAAGAGATCTACTGTAGAACATTATCTGGAACATTACTCTTATAGTCCAACAATATTCTTCTAAAGAGATCTACTGTAGAACATTATCTGGAACATTACTCTTATAGTCCAACAATATTCTTCTGAGAGATCTACTGTAGAACATTATCTGGAACATTACTCTGATAGTCCAACAATATTCTTCTGAGAGATCTACTTAGAAAATTATCTGGAACATTACTCTGAGAGTCCAACAATATTGCTCTGAGAGATCTACTGTAGAACATTATCTGGAACGTTACTCTGATAGTCCAACAATATTCTTCTGAGAGATCTACTGTAGAACATTATCTGGAACATTACTCTGATAGTTCAACAATATTCTTCTGAGAGATCTACTGTAGAACATTATCTGGAACATTACTCTTAGAGTTCTACTATATTACTCTAAGAGTTAGAGACATCACAGAAGATTACTCTGAGTGTTCTAGGGCTTGGGTTGTTTCTAGAAATCTCAGATGAGGAGAGAGATAGAGAGCAGTGCGTGAGCAGCTGTCAAATAGAGCGTGTGTGATATGTGTGAAAAGTCTCTTTGGCCTGTAGAACTCAACCCCATAAGAATTTGAATACTCTTTACTAACTATCAAAACTCAGCATAGGTGATGGACTTTAATGAGTGAGGAATTCTTAGCACTGGATACACACGCCCCATCCCTCTAAATATTTACAAGTTGTGGCTTGACGTGGAAGGAAATCAGAGAGCGAGAAAGAGAGAGAGAGGGTAAAGGCAAAAGTTAAATTTCTAAAGTGAGTAATCGTAGAGACAGAAGTAAGAGCACTGTGTGTGCGGTGGGTTTTCTAAGGTCACAGTGCAGAATATCACACTGGAATGTGGAATGCTGAAACACTGCCAATACAAGCACACCAACTACACACACACATACACATCTACACACACACACACACACACACACACACACACACACACACACACACACACACACACACACACACACACACACACACACACACACACACTCTCTATTTCTCTCTCTCTACACTCCCCCTCTTTTGACTCAGTCATTTGTGTAATGAAAAGTGCCTTAGCATGTGCATTATGGTCAGTTTGAGAGCTCTGTATACATTAAATGTTAGACACAGTGTATCATACACACATACTGGATCAAACCTTGTGTCATACACATGCTAATACTTTGAGAGGCCAGGACTGTTCTTCATTTAAAATATACAATACCTCTCAACTGTTTGTTTACTTTGCAGGTAAATCAGATCACACACACACACACACACACACACACACACACACACACACACACACACACACACACACACACACACACACACACACACACACTTGTTAGATTTTTTCAAAGGGCTCTGGAGATGTTTCTTTTTTCTTACCAGTGTCACACAGCAAAATGTTGTGGAATAAAAAACAGCAGAGCGAGCCTTTTAAAAATCATGGAGGGATGAATTTTTTTTAAAAAGTGCTGTTTCTTGCCAAGAAAATGTTTGACGTGTCCATTAATGTTATAGCCAAAGTTGAATAGGAGAAGGCACATTTACAATCGATTTGAGAGCAAGCTATGAGGCAGCACGTCCCTGGACAGGTAGGAATCTTACAAGGAATTAAAGAGAGACGGACTCTTTGGAGTTTTAATGCAATTTACTGAATACAACAGGCACTTACTGTACTTTACCCTTGTATTGTACAGATGTAGCTGCATCTCATCTGCAGTGCCACCTTGAGACCAAATGTTTGTCGTTGTGCGTGTAGCAATGACGTGTTCTCGCCGTAGGTCCAGAATGATGAAGATTTTCCATACAGGAGCGTCAGATAACTCCACATCTGAGAAAACGATTCTTTAGCTGTACTTTTCACTCTTTGGCTCACACTCCATGTTTTCACATGTGTGCATGTGTGTATTTGTGTGTGCATTGGCTGTAGGTGGTTCTTAACCACTAGGGGACCGCTGGCACCACAGGTGCTCCTTGTTTGGTCTATGATTGATTCTTCAGTTCATACGTATGTGTGAGAGTGAGAGGACAGCATTGCTGAGGAAAATAGTGGTTTTGCTTTTGCCGTCCCAGATGAGAGTCATTTATACCTGCTCTTATACTATGAGAGTCTAATGAAATCATCAGAGGGGAGATGGAAATTATCCGAAAGGAAATGCAGTATAGCAATATAACGTCTACAGCTAGATTGTTTCAATAATTACATACTGCTTTTATGTTTTCTGTTTGGACTGAAAGCTTAGTGAATGGAAGGATATAAAATAACTGAATGGAATGAAATAAGAGATAAATAATGCAGAAAGAAGGAAGGAAAGAAAGAACACGAGACTTAAATCATGATTGATTTCAATAGAGACAGCAAGCTGATGTTAACATGTTGCTAAGCTAAAGCTAGCGAAAATGCAAGATGTCATACGACTTGGCTCATACAGCTTTTATTCTCCTAAAGACAAACCAATCAACAAACAATTTCAAACCGATACAAAACCGTCAAAGTGCGAAAAAAGTTGATTCTGTTTCATTTCACGACTCTCAAGACAAACGATTTTAAAATGTTTCTAACTTTTCTTACTTAAGTACTTTTGTGGCATAAGAGGTTCTAGTGATTTAGCCTATTTAATTGTTGAATATCTGTTAGTTATCCTGTTAAATGCAACCCGCTCTCATGAAAAGTCGTACATAATTTACGAGTTGGCTATTTCGTTTGGTCTCGCACGATGTCGTTCACATAAACTCATACGAATTCATCACGTGCAAATTCCCGGATGTTTAATGCGGAAGTAATGCAAGTTCTGCGCACCAGGCATTAAGGACATACTTATTAATATTATGCCCTAACCCAAACCCCTTATCTAAACTTACCGGATCAGTAGAGTGTGTAAACATGATAGGAAGCTGTTGTGTGTGACAGAAGCAAGTAACTGTTGCATATAGGATGGAAAGATGTCCAGCGACTTCATTGGCTGTAGTGAAAGTCGTAGGAATTCAATCGAGTGCAGTCGCACAATATTATACGAATTAGCCAGGGTTTATGAATCCTGACGATTTCACCGTAAGACTGTGTTGTACTTAGCATCCATGTGCACTTACGAGACACGTCTGATTGGGTAACATGGACATATAATGCAGCATAATTATACATGGGTTCCTTAACATTGATTAGTCTACTAATAGCTGAGACACCGAACCGACTGGTCGATTAGTTGTTTTAAATTGGTAGTTTTGCACATCCCTACCTGCTAATTCTGTATTTCAGGGTGAACCAAATGCCATTTCAGACACAACTGTTCTTCAATAGACATTTCTTTCTGAGGAAAAGGAGTTGACAATCCTTAAAAAATCGAAAACGTATCGAATCGCCATGTAAATATCGTTGTAGTATTAAATTGTGAATTATGTGGCAGTTCTCAGCCCTACAAAACAGGCGTTTCACTTTAGCTAACCTCCTATCCAATGCTTCATCTTAAAAAGGAAACGTCTGTGAACAAATCAGGTTACTCGTTCCATATTCCTGTTTACTAATGCAATGCAAATGATTGATATATATGATGTTTCCTTTATGGTACACAACAGGGATTTTCCTATTAAAATCATGGTTAGGTTAGGTTTTTTATAGGGTCTAAACTCAGGAAAAATCTTCATATTTTTCATTGGTTTGTTTATTTTTCTCTATGGGAATGAAAGTCGATCAAATTTGGGGGGCAATCGAGAGCCAACTCGTACGATTACGAACTAGCCATGAAACTGCTTGTAGTGTTCTTTTGTGCTAACAGTTTACATATACCAAATGATAATGCCCTCATTGACTTCATTGACCTAATATTCTGAAGGGAAAGACTTCTTACCCTCTGGTGGATGATTTAAGTCATCTGCAACACTCTTCAGCCACTTTCTCTGTTAATGCTAGTTTGTTTTAATCAGGAAATTACACTAAGACTGGGTAAAAATATCAATTTTCCTAAACCTCGATATCGATCCATTAATCTCAAAATAGATTTTTTTTTTTTTACTCTGTGCAGTAACTCTCTACAATGCTTAAATCACTTGCATATGAAGCCAAGTTTGGTGCTGTACGACCAAAAATGTCTGTGATTAACCACTGGCTGGTAAATGCTCAGATGTTACTCACCATTGATTAAGAAGTATAGTGGTGAAGAAGTTCAGCACCGTGTGAACTATCACTGCAAGTTGAGATCGTTTTGGTGATGTATCCTTTTAAGATCCAATGGCATCAATAGAGAGTCAATGGATCGCTTTCTATTTATAACTTATTTTATATTAGCTATTTCAATTATTCTTAGACATTGTGATTGAAATCTGTCCCTTAGAGCTGCCGGAGGGCTCATATTCGCAAGGGTGATGCTTACTCAAAGAAGCCTAATCTTGAACGCTTTAGAGGAAAGTTCAGAAGCATTGTTAGATGTGAACACCCTCTTGCCAATCAATTAAAAACAAAATGCAAATATGGCTACTGTCACACAGCTGTCCTCGCACAGCTGCTCAATTTATAGACTCGTTCCAGATTTGCTCAAACGCCCTGCTGTCGCATTCCTGCTCATTTTTCCCATGAGCCGTCCCATGTGCAGATTCTCACCATCTTCTGTTAATGTGTGATAATGCTTTTAACAGAGACCAGAACACAAATGTGTTACTAATAGACTGCATCATGGTAATCCTCTAATTTAGAAGGATTGCAATAGTACAGTATAGATACAGTATTGGACCGTATTAACAAACCTCATTAAAAACCCATTTTACATTCATAAACATATTTCAGTGTAATTGTGCACAATAAAACCAGGAACATGCATTGAGAAAGTAAAATCAGGGTCAGTTTTCATTTCACGTTGACTGAAAAGGATGAAGTGTGCAGTTTCTTCACCACTTGTGGCATCAAATGGAATTGCAGTTGTTTGTGGGAACATAATAACACGGACAAACCAAGTGTGCCGCACAAGCCCTCAAAAGTGAAGCCAAAACGTCTCGATCGCCCCCCGGTGACTGGTCCTAGTATAGGTCATAAACCCCGCCTCCCCATGTTATTCAACGCGACGTGAGACCAACTAAACAATTAAATTACTCTTCACATATCTTTTTTCCAAAGATAGTTTCTGTCATTTACTGTCGTTTCTATCACGTTGATGTCATTTCAAGTGTTTGTTTTCAAAATAAGTTTGTTTTTAGTTATTTGATGCTATAAAAACGGTGCTGTGACATCATGATTGACAGCTGTGATTGACAGGTTCTCTGAGCGAAGTAGTCACTGAAGCACCAACTGACTTTCTTTCGGGATCTTCGGAGGACTGAGGAGATTGGAGCTTTAAATTGAATATCTAAATTTCTATAATTAATTATTTCACACCGTCGTAAGTCAAAAGTGCAGGGGCGTGTGCTTGCGATTGATTCAGCGAGAGTGAGGGCGGGGCCTTGATTTCGCGGCTTTACTTCCTGCTCACTACTGCGCAGGTCTGGTCCTGAAATCGCAACTCTGCAGACTCAAGTCCCAAGATGTCAGCGCCATATCGGGACACTGGCGGCTTCAGTTCTCACCAATGGAAAAGAGCGAAGGGGCGTCGTCCATCTTTTTTTACAGTCTATGGGACAAACACTGACTTATTTGGCTCAACAATAGAGCACAATAGTGCTCGCCCATTTATTTAGTCATCAAAAGTGTTTTTCCCATTTTATTTATTTTCCAAGACTGTGTACTTTGAGGGAATAAACTACAATCCCATTAAGCAATGCTAAAGACGTAATCCTATTAAAAATGTTAAAACTATTGATTTAAAGTTACAGAATCAATATATTTAAAGTATATTGCAAAATATTCAGTTATATACCAATATACTGTATTTATAACTAGAACAGTATGGAGAAAGACACTGTTGCATCATTCCCATGGAAGTGGGTGGTCTGTGTTTAAATGTCTGAGTTATCATTAAAAATCTATTTGTATGAATAAATTAATTGGATTTTTACTTCCGGAATCAGTGTATTGCGCTCTGTTGTGCACTGTAAGACCAGGAACATGCATTAAGAATGTAAAATGAGGGTCCGTTTTTATTTCATGTTCATTTTAAAGTGGGAAGTGTGTAATTTCTTTGCCACTAGTGGCACCAAATGGAATTGCAATCTATTTGTTTGAGCGAACATCATAACATTGACTGACTTTGTCATGTTTGGTTCAGCGATCACAGATGGGTGGAGTGTTAGAAGTTGTTTTAATGTAAGCAAGTTAAATTGAGTTCTCCACATACACAATCATGCATATAGAAACAGATGTATTGAGTTACTGCTCAGCATCTGTAGCAAAGAAATCAAAATAATTGATAAATCGGAGGCATTTTTCAATTGACTTGTGCTTGTGTCTCTGGATTATGTAACGTGGTGCTGTAAGCCCTGTGTCAGTGTGAAAGTGATCCCCCGTTCTTGTTTGAGGAGTGTTTCCCTGGAGGCTACTGAGGCATGTCAGGGGTCAGAGGTTGAGATAACTGCACGCGTGTGGGTCATGCTGATGTGTTAACAATGACAAGTTGAAGGTCAAAGGTTAAAATAGCTACTAGACTTGGCAGCTGTGTGTATGTGGGTGGTAGTTAAAATGCTACATGCTATATTTGCCAAAATTTTAGGTTAAAAGTCAGATGCAAGGGAAAGTGTATGTTTTAAATCCTGTAACTGGTATGATTTATATCGGTTTTTTTTTTCACCAAAAAATGGATACATCACCAAAACTATCTCAACTTGCAGTGATAGTTCACGCGGTGCTGAACTTCTTCACCACTAAACTTCTTGGCTGATTTCTTTAGATTTTCCCATGATGCCAAGCAAAGTTTGAGTTTGAAGGTAGGCCTTAAAATACATCCTCAGGTACACCTTCAATTCAGTACACCTCCTATCAGAAGCTAATCGGCTAATTGTCTAAAGGATTGACACATTTTCTGGAATTTTCCAGAAAACCGTTAACTTAATGTAAAATTCAGACCCACTGAAATTGTGATATAGTCAATTAAAAGTTAAACAATCTGTCTGTAAATAAAGTAGATGTCCTAAACGACTTGACAAAACTATAGTTTGCTAATATGAAATCTGTGGAGTGGTTAAAAAATGAGTTTTAATGACTTCAACCAAAGTGTGTGTAAACTCCTGACTTCAGTATCTCAATATAATCTCTCTCTCTCTCTCTCTCTCTCTCTCTCTCTCTCTCTCTGTATTTGTAAATATGTGGCATCTCAAATTGAAAGCAGATTTCTCTCCAAATTCACTTTCATTTGCACTGTAGCAGCATCACCGATATACCCCCCCCCCCACACACACACACACTCAGCTTAGTCCCAGTAGTTTGGCACTCTATTTAAGCCATACGTGTTTTAAAGTGCCAACATGCCCCAGTGTTTATATTTTTTTCTGTATATCCCCTCAATCCTCCCAAATGATAGACTCACAAAGTGTGTGTGTGTGTGTGTGTGTTATGATTTGGTCTTACCTAACTGTGTTAGGATGTTATTTAGGTTTAGCGCTGATTGATTAAGATTTGGGATGTTATGCAACTAAATCCCTCATTAAGGCACTAACCTTGTGACCTCAACACAAATACACAATCTCAAACCACTTCAAAACTTCACTAGAGACCCAGAACTTCAGTACATGTAGACAGTCCCCAAACATCTTCAATATCTAAAGAATCACTGATTTGTGTTGATTTGTTCTTAATGAGAGATTGATTGTGATTGAGCTCGCTTGTAGACCAATGCTAAATCTTAATGAACCTTTAGTGCGATTGAGATTAAGATATCAGCTCTGATCACGTAATGTCTCATGGCTCTTGTAAGCATGCATAGGGTTAGGCAGCAATCAATTTAGACCGAATTGGTTTCAGGTTGTTTTTCTACTATGTGCTAAACAACATGGAGCTTTACAACATGTCTTGTAGTCTCGAGTGCCCAAGACACTATGTCAGTGGTTCTAAACCTTTTTTAGACGAGGCGCACCCCTGCTTCATTCCCTTACCCCAGCAACAGTAGACCTACTCTAAACACATGTAAAAACAATAAATACAAAATATATTTTTTATATATTCCCTCACTCCCCTAATGTAGCCTATGACAAATTTAATAGAGCTGAAGTAGCTATACTTTACTATAGTAAATTCAAGGGTGGTGATGTAGAATTGTTTTGCCGAAATGAAAGGGGTTCCACTTCTCGCACATTTCGTCTCACTGATTCTTGTTAATCAGTCTCGAGCTTAAAGAGCGTTGCGCTCACGCTGCTCTGTCCTTTGAGCCGTATCCATCTACAGAGTCATACAGGTGCATTAGCCGAGGTCGTGCCTCCGTCTGTGTATTTGATGCTGCTAAACCAGATACTTCAGATGCGTCGCTTGACTTCAAAATCAGATGAACCACGGTACAAATGTGTACCAACACGTATAATTGAGAACCAACTGATATACTCCAAGTCTAGATAAACGTCTAAATGCAAAGAGGAACTTGACAATAGATTTGATTATTTTGACTGATAAACACCCCTCATCTGTAACCCAATGCCCCCCTCTCAACTAATTTGCTCTCAGTGCCGCCTGGCTTCCTCTGAACACCCCCGTTGAGAACCCCTGCACTAAGTGAAGTTAGAAACTGTTTTTAAAATGTGTGTTTAGACACCTGTTTCTCAATAGCGTTGTGCACCACCTAAGTTTTTAAAGCCTAATGCATCGTCTGTGAATGGCCCCTGATGCCCGAAACATTAGCATGTTCCTCGCAAGTGCGTGAATGCAAATGCGTCTTGGTAAGCAAACTTGATTTTATGTGTCACTGCGAATTAAATATGCAGGTGAGATGTCGGATCCCCCATTGAACAACATTGTCAGTTAGATGATGGCGAAAACAACTTTTTTCGTTTTTTGTTTTCAACGCATGCCCTCGTGTCTCCAACACAAGAGAATGCTGGAAAACGGGTGTCGCAAAACTCCGGTCTTAAAGGGGCCTCGTCCAATTTATGAATGGAGTTAAATTACATGAAATTTCTCCACTTGGCTACATAAGTGAGAATTTACAAGTAGTGTCTCAAAGAATTCTTTTAGACCATCAAATACAGCATAATCGTGTGCCCATGTATACTGCCGTGCATTATTATGAAGATTTCACCCCACATAAAGTTGATATGTTTCAAAAAGGCATATCAAATGATACCTTGAGGCTGTGTGAGAATTTGTGTGGTTCTGTCGGGTACAATTAAAATAAAAATTGCTATGTGTCATATTGCCAAATGGAGTTATGTAGAGTCTCATAGCAGAGACATTTATCAACTCCATGGTTTATGCTTCTTTGTTATGCTCTGACTATAAGTAGCCTCTTTTCTGCTACCTCCACAGTCTCATAAGATATTGGCAGGTGCTAAAAACACTCTTCTGAAAACAAAATTTCATCACATCCCACTCTCTCTTTTTTTTTTTTAACCACTCTACTTTGCTTTTATACAAGGAAATAAATCCAAACAATCTAAAGTCTGTCTCTACATTTAAGTTGTGAGATCATATGTATTAAAAATCATATTCTTAAATATTTTACAATTTCTCAGAGCAAAGGTAAAGTAAAGCAGTCAACACCAACGCAAAATGACTATTTCTCTACTAAATGTCATTTTATCCATATATTTATCCTTTCCAAACCCATAAGGCTCTTACGTGCTGACTGAGCAGTATTTGGGAATGTGTTCACTAATCACATGGACCCCTCAAAGTGTGTTTTGTTGGCCTGTATTTAGTAATGTGTTTGGGACTGTAGGGTATTACTGTGTTTTATAGATAAAACCTACAACAGATCAACGGGTACAAGCCCTAAAAGTATTAGACGAACTGTATGTCTGTGGAAGGGGGATAAAGCCCAAATATGCTCACCCAGACTCACCCTGATCCTAGTACACATTTGCATTGTGCCAAGGCAATGTTATGACAATATCAAACAGACACCTTTGCATTGTCTTTCAAAATACCTCCTGGTTCGCCTTTGGTTGACAATGACTCTGATTTACTCCCACTTTTTAATGAGCATCACTCGAAAATAAAAATTGAATTTGACAATTTTCTGAAGAAAATGTGAGTGGCGCTCACTCGTGCAAAAAGTCACCATTGTGATGCAAGTGTTTTGCGAGTGGTTGCCAGGTCACTACTATGTGGTTGCTAAGATGTTCTGACTGTTTAATCTGCGTATCTATGCGGTTGCTGGTAGGGATGCACCGATACCACTTTTTCTCTTCCGATTCTGATATCGGAAATCTTGATTACGGCCGATTCCGATCTGATACCAGTGTTGTTGTTTTTGCATAATCAGTTTAGAATATCTTTACATTATTGTGTGCATAAATGCATATTATAAGTGAACCGAACTTTTGAGCATCATTGTTTTTGTGTAGCGCTCAAATATTGCGCACAGCATGAAGGCTAAAAATAGCCACTAGTATGTGCATGTAAACAGAGCAGTGCCGTTCACTACTGCAGTGGAGCTGCGTGTGTATTTTATATATTTACTTATTAAAGTAATATTTGTGATTCACAGAGCTATCGCACATCTTCAGGTGGCTTTGAATAAAATGCACGAGTCATATGAACTACTTTAGTTGTGTTTTTATGGTTATTTTATGTAATTGTTTGAGCTTGACAGTAACGAATGACTAACACACAGTATCGGATGTGGATCTGGCTCTTCGGACCGATACCCGATCCTTCTAAAAGCTTCAGTATCGGATCCGATACCAATCCAGGTGTGTTTTAAGTTTTTGCTAGGTGATTGCTACTGGCCCAAGTTTAAAGAGCCCACCGAAGTCTCTATGGTATTTTGGTGCCAATATGCAACTACTGTCTCTCTCTTAATAATCTGTAGTATTTTGGAGTTGCTAAATGGTCCACCAGATGATAATTGTAAATCTTATTTCTTGGAATGTTAATA
The DNA here is from genome assembly GCF_025860055.1 of Xyrauchen texanus. Lineage (NCBI taxonomy): Eukaryota > Metazoa > Chordata > Actinopteri > Cypriniformes > Catostomidae > Xyrauchen > Xyrauchen texanus. The sequence goes on along the minus strand of NC_068286.1, from coordinate 6,713,355 downwards.
TGGTAACACTTTATTTTGATGGTCCCAAATAGATATTTAACTAACTATAAGTGACTTATCAACTGGCTTGATATAGCTAGTTATAAAGGGATTTAGACGGGCAAGGAGGCGGCGAGAACCGGCTTGACAATATAAATAATAGTTTAATGAGTCAGACCCATGACCCCCGGCGGACAGAACGCCCCTCCGCGTTCCCGGCGACTCGTGGGGACACTCCTCCCTCCCTGGCTGCGACCCTACTGCTCCAGGGGGTTGGGGAGTCACTTCCCTCATCCCCGCGTGGACGCCTGTCTTCTCTCGACCCCTCCATGTTTCTGGGGGATGTTCACCGCGGTCAGGCTACTCCATCCCCCAGCAGATGGCAGCGGCTCTCCCCCGGGTGGACGGCAGTTTCGAAGACTCTGCGACGGACATCCCTCCTCCTTCCCGGATTTCGGCACCAGTGTAAAGGGATTTAGACAGGCAAGGAGGAGGCGAGAACCGGCTTGACAATATAAATAATAGTTTAATGACACAAAACACACAGACATGCCGTAAACACTCTCTCTCTCCCGCACCATCTTCCGCAGTTGGCCTTTATCCCTCTCGGAGGCTTGATTAGCCTGATAAGGGACCGGGTGTGTAGGATCACCACCCGGCCCCGCCCTCCGCCCTGCCACACTAGTAAACAGTGTTTTATGAAACATTCAGTAGACTTTCAGTAGCCTGTATATAGATCACTATTAATGACCTATTTACATTTTTGTTGAGAACATCAGTTAATTAAAAGGTCAATAATAAAAATCAATATATAGGCTACTGAAAGTCTACTGAATGTTTGTTGAAACACTGTTTACTAGCTATAGAAAGCCAGCTGATAAGTCACTTATAGTCAGTAAAAAAAGTCACTTATAGTCAGTTAAATATCTGCTTGGGACCATCAAAATATTGTTACCGTTAGTATCACACTCTCCTCAACAAGCTGCATGATGAAAGGTAATATTTCTGTCTGTAGTTCAAAAGGTACGGGAGTTAACATTTAACTAAAATGTTAGCAGTTCATATCCTTAACCCAAACCCTAAAATGCTAAATTGAAATCCCTGAAAAAAGTAATCCCGGAACCCTAATGCTAATGCCAGTCAAGTCATTTTTATTTGCATAGTGCTCTTTACAACATACATAGCTTCAAAGCAGCTGAAAATTACAGAAAATGATGCGTGTGTGCATCGCATCTGTGATGTGTCAAGGTCCTCATTTTGCATTTTAAATGAATAACGTGAAATGAAAATCACACCTTTTAAATTTGTCTAACCCTAACATCCAAAATTTGACGTATGAGCAATAGCAATAGTGATCAACCCATTGATATTCCACTTGTTATTTTTCATCATTAAGTGTTTTTCCCCCAGCATGCATTGGTGTAGGGGCCCAGGGAGCCTTGAAAGAGTGAGCGAGTGAGGCATAGGAAAAGACGTGCGGGAGAAATTGAGAGCAATTCAGTTGTTATAAACGTGTTAATGGGTCCCAGCTGCTCTGATTGGAGAACCAGAGAATGTTTCAAGATTCCTGAACTCTGGGTCATTTTGTTCTAGGGCTTACTCTCCTTTTATTCAGTAGAGATGCTGATATGTGTAATTAATGTGTAGAATGTAATTACTCACACTCAAAGCAATGAGAAAATGATGAATTCTTGCAGGCCAGCAAAACACATGCCAAAGCACGTTCTTTAAAGTCCCTAACCTACGTCTACTGTGACTTTACATCACACATACATCAGCATTTCAGCTTTCCAAACTGATGCAATTTCAGTCTTAATCATCTTGTAGCAGGATTTTCAGATGTGATTGGGGATTTGGTATGATAGTTGATTGTGTAAATGAATAAAAATGGGGGGGCCTGGATAGCTCAACGAGTGTTGACGCTGACTACCACCCGTGGAGTCACGAGTTCAAATCCAGAGCGTGCTGAGCGACTCCAGCCAGGTCTCCTAAGCAATCAAATTGGTGTCATGCACACAAGCCACGTGATGAGATGTGGGGATTGACTGTCTCAGAAGCGGAGGCAACTGAGACTCGTCCTCCGCCACCTGAATTGAGGTGAGTAACTGCGCCACCACGAGGACCTACTAAGTAGTGGGAATTGGGCATTCCAAATTAGGTGAAAAGGGGATCAAATAATAAATAAATATATATATGAAATAATTATACATAGTTATCTTTAAATATAGATATAGATATATAAAATATTCAGATAATTAAAAAGCATTACATTCTTGTGGCAGAAGAGTTCATCATTGACAATACAAAAAGTGTCTTTAGAATACAATGTATTGTTTACTACCATATTATTGATCATAAGTCAATCATTGACACAGCAATCCATTTCACAAGTGAATTTGTCAATCAGTTGGAGATTTATTATGAGGGCTTGTTTAAGGACCCGTCAATGTACACCTGCATCAGACATGCTTGTCAGGTCACTGTGTCAAGTTAAATATTGGAGTGGTGGTGGTGGAGTGGTCTAAGCACATAACTGGTAATCTGGTGATCAGAAGGACGCTGGTTCAAGCCCCACAGCCACCATTGTGTCCTTGAGCAAGGCACTTAACTCCAGGTTGCTCCAGGGGGATTGTCCCTGTAATAAGTATAATAATGGATAAAAGCGTCTGCCAAATGCATAAATGTAAATATAGTTTAATACTTAGAAAACCTCTTGAGATCCCTTAGTTCGCATTTGCGCTCCATCAAGTGTTTTGAACGTAAGAACGTAACATGTTTGTATTGTTGCTGCTGAAGTTTGTTTTCTTCACTGTATAAACTGTGTGTTGCTCATACAGCTGAAGTTTCACTTACTGCCCTCTGGAGTAAACAGGTGGTACTACAAGCTTACATTTCTCAGGAATCTTCCTTCTTACGGTCCGGGAGTATTAAATGCGTTATTTTTTATAAAATGAATCACACTGAAGTAACGTGTTAAATCGACAGCTCTAATATTTTTGTATTATTATTATTTTTGCACCTTACGTTATAACAGCGGCCTCTAGAGGTGAAATAAAAACAATCACTGATGCCTCATGGGGATTTGCTATATCTAAATCTTTCATCCCTGACAATGTTCATCCATACTTTTATCCTCACTTCAATGCATATTTTGTTATTTTGATAAAATAATCAAGTGTTTTAAATTGAAGCGAGGGCATGCATAGAAAAACTACATGGAAATGTCCCCCGTCAGCACACACATCGTGTCACTAACTTAATAACTTTTTAATAAAAATAAACATTATGCCTCATTAAACCTCATCTGTGAAAAGTATTTACTCAAAAGCCTAGATCTGGTGAATTTACAGCTATAAACATTTGGTTAATATGTAAATTATAGAGCATTCTAATGGAGGCATCACTTCAAATTAAGTGTCCCAAGTGGGTTTTGTGAACTTGATTAAAGTTATATGTCCTACATTATGCACCAGATGTTATTCTCTCCAATTAAAAAAAAAAAAAAGATGGAATAGGTTATCGTCCTTTCCCACCATCTTAGTTATCAGTATTGGCAAAATCCACTGTCAGTCGACCTCTCATTTTTAGTCATCTTTAGAGTTTGACAGCTGTGGTCAATATGAACTGTTGTTATATAGAAGAGATTTTGACAATGTTCATTGTCAAATATGTCTCCATTGGTGTTCCACAGGAAAGAAAATACCAGCATACGGCATTGGAACACCCAGAGGCTGAACAATTTCTTTAATTCTGCCAAGATTCAGCTATAGTCCTTTATTTGATCTGATGCATACTGAATGTGGTTTGATTTCTTTATAGCTACCAGGAGCGGCAGTCCGACCCCAGCTCACAACACCAGATTTTGCTCAGACAGCTAAACATTTGCTTAGTGATTTAGTTTTCTGTTTTAGTTGGGTGCCGTTAACCTCACTGGCAGCAAACACACATACCCTGCGGCCAAGACACTAGGTTTTCCCTTGCTTTCTCTTCATCCTTTTCCACGCCTGTCCTTCACAATGACTAGTAGTTTTGTGCCGGTGTAGCATCCTTAAAGACATTTGTAGAGTGCAGGAATTTGTATGAAATATACAGAAAGTGTCCCACACAATTCCCCCTTTTTATTAGGGGTGATAAGCGAGAGAGTGAGGAATTGAGCGGAAAAAAGGGAACATTTCAAGAAAGTGGGATTATGAGGCCATCAGTGTCCTTTTCAGAAAGAAACTGCCAGATAAGTGAAATCAGATTAGGGGAAAGACAGCAACACAGATAGCCACAGTATACATGTTACAAGGAGACTAGTGTGATTAGTAATTACTGACCTTGTATTTGTAATATTAAAGAGAACCTTCAACTTCAGTGACATGACTACGATACGTCGCCCAGTAACTTTCAAATGAAACTCCCGTTTGCATGCAGAAAACTCCCATTACAGGGATTGTGTCAGTAAAACAATAACCAGACTTTCTTCCACACTTGATTAGTTCTGTAGCACACCACAACTGCAGAGCAACCCTGAACACATCTGAACGTGAACCCTAGAATTCATCATGCTCTGGAAAGCAATGCTTAATGATAAATGGCTGACATGGGATGATATCTGGGCTTGTAGGTGTTCCTGAGAGGCGCTCTGTTCCGCTCACCCCGGGGACTGCTGAGGGCGGGAATGGAGCCGGTTCATTTGAGGCTGTTGTGATTCACTTCTTGCCAGATGATCGACAGCACCTGCCTCCCAGCTGTGCTCTACTGGCCTGATGGAGAGTGTTGGTGCATCTGTGGCCTGGTTAAGGACAGAGCAGATGTCTCCTCCTCTATTCCTCACTTTAACCATTAACTTCACTTCCTGCCTGGTTCTGTGCCTGCTCACTTCTGGGTAAAAGAATGAAAGGAAATAATATGTCTGGTTTGACTCCTTTGGCCATGTTCACACTGCAGCTAAATTCAGTTGTCAATCCTTTTCGGAGTGCTCAATCCTGATCTGAACACACAGTTTGTTCATTTACATGAGAATTGCATTCTACAACCAAATTCATTCCAGTGACAATTACATTTACACGAATGCTCTCGTTTAAAATGAAGCCGTCAACACTGCACGATGAATTCATTCTAGGTTCGTGTTCCGTCTAATTTGCAAACAAATCCAAAATAACTCCAAATTACCTGTGACTGTGCTTTTGGCTTTTGGCTTTTGTTATGAAGCTTCTTTTTGAGTGTCAGGTGATGTTTCTTCAGCACTAATTTCCATGTGCCAATGCGAAAACAAAACAAGCATCTGAGCATCAGACTGTCTAAAACCAATATGATCACACTGGAAGTTGGCGTCATGTTTCCGAGCATTTCAGTACTCTTGGATCGGACACATTATGCTGACTCACGGACAAGCGGCATCTCCCATCAGACATTTGTGCATCTGTTTAAGTGTGTTTACCTTAACTTGTGGCATGACAGGAAGCCCGGGTTCGCTGTGATTTAATTATATAAATATATAGTTTGCATGCGCTGCACAGTGGATAAGTGCTCTGCTCTGTCATCTAATACAACACACAGCGCACATGATTCTGGAGTTATTATGAGTGGTCTGCTTCACACATTTACTCTTAAGCATGCAGCTCATGTAGACGAATTTGGAATGGCATACTACCCATTCCACTCTTTCTACTTCTGCCACATGTGTCTATGGCAAAAATAGTTGTATTGTAATGTGCAGTTCTGAACTCGGCCTAAGATTGCAGTCTTATGCCGTTTAACAATCACACTAGGACATGTCCCCAAAATATGTCAAATTTGTCTTGAGCATTTGGAAGCAGTCGTGTGATAGTCAGAGAGCATGTGGGTGCTCGGTACTACCGGTAATTTAGAAACACTGGTATCGTGACATCTTTAGTACTGACTGGGTATCGAAGAACCGGTTCTTTTCACTTGTTATCACTATGCCAACCACTGCAAGTTCAGGAGTGACTCCTCTCTTCTGTGCAAATAGAGCGATAACTTGAGATATTCAGTCTTGCATTTGGTTGTCATTCCCAAAACTTTGCACTGTGTACGTTGCCTTTGTTTCTTACTGCAACCTCCCTCTGATTTAATCATCTCTCTCTCTTTCTCTCTCTCTCTTCCCCCTCTTACCAAACGTTTCCCCTTTTTTCCACATAAAGCTGTTTTTCATAAACTAGCCTGGAATAGCATTCCCTGAGGCCAAGGCCTGAAACACTAGCTCTCTCTGAGCTCTCGTTCTCTCTCTCTGTGTGTGTGTGTGTGTGTGTGTGTGTGTGTGTGTGTGTGTGTGTGTACACTGAAACACTAGACTTTTCTGAGTTTCTGCCAAACAGATGCATTTGCAGTTCCACTAGAGAAACCTTCATTGCTCTCTCTCTTTCTCTCCATCTCGGACCCTCATTCTCAGATCAGCCCTTTGCTGCCTCTGATTGTGACCAATTTTCGATGAATTTCTTTGCACAGCTCCCGCTTTCTTGCCTGGCAAACTCGTAAATTTGTCCATCCATGAAGCTATATCTGCAGTGCTTACAAAGTCCCTTTACTGGTGTTGAGATCACTTTTTATGATTCAATCAATTACCAATAGAAGTCCCGCCCTACATTTCGTTTTCTCATTGAAGATCCTGTTTCAGTAGTAAATGCATCACATGACTGAATTCAAATGAATTGCAGAACATGTTTCAGGTTTAGTTTAAAGGTTGTCACGTAACTCGTTCAGTTGTGGACATGCAAGTCAAACATACAGTACATGAAACCATGCGATATGTTGAGAAGAGGAATGCTATTACATTTCTAAGCGATCAGACGTGTGATTCGCTTTTTGGATTATCAAAGGGGCTAGTTTAAAATCGAATTGAGTATGTTTACTTTGATTCGTGGCATGCAACTTAAAGTAAGTTTCTATCACTTGGAACGGCTTGATAGGCCTCTGATGAAGCCTGGGACTGTCCCATTCCACGTTCCCCAGACCAGCTTTCTCAAGTCAGGCGGTGTCTCCAAGCAGCAAGGCCTGGATAAGCAACTCTTAGCTGGCAATTTGTACAGTAGTGTCGTGATGAACAGCGGGAGACTAGACAGGGGCAATCTTGTCAAGCTCTTTATCTCCTTTAATAAGATAAGAGCAGTCCACACACACACACACACACACACACACACACACACACAGATCTAGGCTCAGCAGAGAACAGCTGGTCATTAGACTCTGACCTGTGTCTGCGCTCTCTCATTGAGATGTTTATTGCTGTGTTGATCTGTTGACGTTCGGGTGTTTGCTTGTTTTTGGGTGGCTTGGTCTGCTGATGTTACTGTGGATTCTGGGGAAAAGCTTCTTGGAGCCACAATCTCTAAACATGCACTGAGGTTTATTAGTGCAATAGTGCTGAAGGATCATACAGATGAGGGCATAAACACACAAACACTTGCTTGTTGCCCCAATTTCTAGTTTTACACAACATGGATTTTCTGGGTAGAGATTGATGCATACGAAGCCATCATGATTGTGAATGTGTGCGAAAAGGTTGCGTCACTTGCACAGCTGTCCTAGCCTTCAGTGACCTCAGATGACCCCAGTTCCACCAGATAACACAGACAACTCTCAAACTCTCATGATATCATCCAGCCTCTGTAAGATTTTGCTACAGTGTACAAAAGACAAAGGCCAATTATGCATAAGGAGGAGTGTGTGCACATGTTGGAGGGTAAGATCTTTTTGACATTTGGTCCCTATAAGGATAGTAAAACCTGAAATCACTCACCCACGAGGAAAATGTTTTCGTAAATATGTTAAAATAAGGTCTTAATGAAAATCTAAAAGGGCTAAAGATATGTTTGAGGGTTAGGTTTAGGCTTAGGGGAAAGAAAATATCATTAGATCTGTTTAAGAACATCAGAAGTCAATGAAAAGTGTTCGTGTGAATGACAGTTCTGGTGTGTTTTAAATTAGGTGATTGTCATAAAACCTGTCAAGAAAATGTCCTGGTCATAATTGTTATTAAATTATATTTTGCATGAAGAAAATTAAGCCTATGTTTAGGACCATTAAGTGCATTGTGATGTTATATTCAGGACACTTAAGCACATTTTTAACCCCCAGTTCTCATTCCAATAACCATGGTCTGAAATTTAGTGGGGCAAAAATGGCACCAAAAATGCCCCTGAAATTCAAAATGTGGGAAAAATAAATAAATAAATAAATAAAATGCCCTCATAATTATTATTTTTACATCCGCTAAAGTTCTTAATAATCTATTATATTCCTAATTATACACATAATGGAATAAAATATAAAACCCGGGAATATTTCTTTAATCTTGAGAATTTGTTAATAAACTGATTAAAGGAATATTAAAGGAATATTCCGGGTTCAATACAAGTTAAGCTCAATTGACAGCATCTAAGGCATAATATTGATTACCACAGAAATTGATTTGGACTTTTCCTTAAAAAAATAAAAATAAATAAATAAATCAAAGTGACAGTGAGCCACTTACAATGGAAGTGAATGGGGGCCAATTTTTGAACGTTCAAATACTCACAGTTTTAAAAGTATAGCTACAAAACATGACCAATATGCAGGTAAACATGATTTTAATGTGATAAAATCACTTACTAATGTTTTCTGTTTAAAGTTATTGCCAATTGGTCATTTTCGTTACCATGACGATGGAATGCTGTAAACTCTAAAACCCTAAAATGACAAAAAAATGTAAAACAACTTTACAGCTCAAATAAAACACAAGTTTTAACATTAATATTATTGTAAGTGCTTTTATAAAATTATAAGCTTCACATTTCTGACTTTTAAACCTTTAAAAATGGTACCCTATTCACTTCCAAGAGCCTCACTATAACCTCAGTTTTTGCCTTTTTATAAAGAAAAGGAGGAACGAGTCGAAATTTTATTGTGTTTCAAATGTCTTAATCTACAAATGCTGTCAATTGAGCTTAACTTGTATTAAACCCGGAATATTCCTTTAAATTTATGTATTAAAAAAATATGCCTTCATGAATGTCAAAAATACATCTGAAAATCAAGTTCAGGGGCAAATATTGTTCAATTCTGACACTGACTGTAAGGCGGCAGGACATTTTACTTTTTCTCTTCCTGTTATTTTCAATAATGATCTCATTACCGCAACACAGTTCTTTTTCTTACATTCTTACCGCAATTTTGTATAATTTTTTTTAATTGAGCAAAAATCAAAGGGAGTATTAATATGATGTGTAAATAAATGCTTAAACATTTATATAATATATCATTTTGTCACATTGTGGTAATGAGATTAGAATTGTATTCACGTTATGGAGAATCGGGGGGCAAAATGTACGTAAATGTCATGAAAATGTCACGCTGTAAAAAAGGGAAAAGGTACTAAAAATAGGCTTCACTTTCTTAATGCAAAATGTAATTTTTTATTTGTATATTTTGATTTGGATGTAAAACAGGACCAGGACATTTTCTCGACAGGTTTTGTGGGAATCACCCGTCTTATGTCAATTTGGCTGTTTTTCATCTTGCACAAGATAAACAGCATGAATGGCAGTTCTGGAGGTTGGTTGTAGATGAGCACCCCCTCTTTCATTGGCCCCTGTATTTGCTTAGCTCTGGGATTGGATAAAAGGGCCACAGCGCACCACATACTAGCATGTTAGGTTCACTGGCTCCGTGACTGAGGGTCAAAGTGTGTGTGTGTCCATGTATTCTGTGTGTAGTTCTGTTTGTTCTCCTCCTCTATTAGTTGTCTATTCACTCTCTTCTTTGTCTAGATGTATGTTCTGTACTCCTCTCTTCTCTTCCCTTGGCAACGGATCCGTCTGCCTTCCCCCACCTTATTCTCTCTCCCAGATTTTTTGGCAGAACCTCCTGTTCCCAGACCTCCTTCAGGCTCTCTCTCGCCTTCTCTTTCTCTTTCTCTCTCGCTTTTGTATCACTTTCTTTCTCTTTCTATGGCACAAAGTAGCATTTTTAAGTCACATGATCAGTTTGGTGGCTGTCTGTAGCACTAACCAAACATTGTCAAACACAGACTAGAAGAAAATGTAAGTGGTGATTGCCCATGTAAAACTCCCCACCACGATGCTAGGGGTGGTGTGTGTGGTTGCTATGGGGCGGCTCATGTGCTCTATGTTTTTAGCACAATAAATATGAATAATAAATATGCTTTTATGTGCAAATTTGCAATGTCAACATGTACTAGAAAAAGTTGGGGAACAGGCTCCATATGTTATATTAAAAGTTAACGTATGCAAAGGGTGTGTGTGTGTGTGTGTGTGTGTGTGTGTGTGTGTGTGTTTGATTTTTATACCTTGTATCCTGGGCAGCGTTAAGCACACTGATCTATTGTGAAGCCTGTTTAACAGTCACATCCTGTCTGGGTCATGGGATATTCTGAGGACACACACACATGCATCCTGCTGTATCTTGGCAGATAAAATATTAGATAGTAAGTCCAGTAAGTTTCATACTGTGTTTTTATCACATTTATAGAGTGTTTATGACATCATCAAATTGGCTTTGTGGTTTGATCGTTATGGATGTCACTCCCCACACAGTGATTATTCTATAGCATGAATACAAACGTTCATGTTTATATTTATCCACACTGAAAGGTGATGTTTGTGGGTGTGAAATAATACACCCGTGATTGCCCCAAACAGGTCCAAATCACATCACCTGCTTCCTCCAGAGCTCTGGGACTCTTTCACTCCTGCCTTTTCATGCCTGACTTCCCTCCCTGCCTCGAGCAGCCCCCTTCTGGTGAAAACCTGAATAGACATTACATAGCTACAATGAGTGAATCATGTCCAGATAACATTTCATCTTTTATTGAGAAGAAATAAAGACATTAGTATATCATATTTTGTCAATAAATAATCTTTATTAGCTAGTCTGGTAACGTTTACCTTTGAGTGTGTGAAATATAACCCAGACATGTTCACGGTTTGACAGGTTATCAGACTTCCCTGTGAGTCTGATAGAATTGTTTTAATTTTTTTATAAAACCACATAAAGGCCTGCTGAAATCTCATGGAGTACAATAGACATGAATAGAATAGAATAGAACATAAACTACATATAGGCCTGCTGAAATCTAATGGAGTACAATAGACATGAATAGAATAGAAATGAATAGAAAATAAACTACATATAGGTCTTCTGAAATCTAATAGAGTACAATAGACATGAATAGAATAGAATAGAAAATAAACTACATATAGGCCTTCTGAAATCTAATGGAGTACAATAGACATGAATAGAATAGAATAGAAAATAAACTACATATAAGCCTGCTGAAATCTAATGGAGTACAATAGACATGAATAGAATAGAATAGAAAATAAACTACATATAAGCCTTCTGAAATCTAATGGAGTACAATAGACATGAATAGAATAGAAAAGAATAGAAAGGAAACTACATATAAGCCTGCTGAAATCTAATGGAGTACAATAGACATGAATAGAATAGAATAGAATAGAAAAGAATAGAAAGGAAACTACATATAGGCCTTCTGAAATGTAATGGAGTTCAATAGACATGAATAGAAAAGATTAGAATATAATAGAATAGAAAATAAAATAAACTACATATAGGCCTGCTGAAATCTAATGAAATAGAAAAGAAACCGCATATAGGCCTCCTGAAAACTAATAGAATATAATAGAAACTTCATGTAAGCCTGCTAAAAGGTAATAGAATCTAATAGAATAGAAACCACATATAGGCCTGCTGAAAATCTATAATCTATATATAGAATAGATTATAGGAACTACATAAGACTGCTATAAACAAATAGAATGGAAAAGAATAACTACATATATGCAAACAAAATCTACTTATTGGCCTCTTAAGAACCAATAGAATAAAATGGAATAGTATAGAATATATTCTACATGTATCCTAAATATAGGACTACTGGGGAAATAAAAAAGAATAATATAGAAACTACTTATAGACCTGTTGAAAACCGATCCATCTGTATTCAATGTAATTAAATCTATCAATGTTGTTTATTATATCAGCATTTATTTCATTATTGATATATAGTTTGATTATTCAGACTTCTCAATTGCTCTGTCTTTTTATATATCCATCTCTCTCTCTCTCTCTCTTTCTCTCTTTATGGAAGAGGGCCTTCGGGTACTTTGAAACCTGTTGTGCCCATGTAATATAAAGCTTGTTAAATGCCCAAATCACATCTGATCTCTAGCAGGGTTTAATGCACCGGTATATGTCTTATGTCCATTTATGTCAGCACAGAGATGGAGGATTGGATTTATGTGTGAAAGATGCATTTTCTCTTGTCTATCTGCCTGTCTGTCTCTCTCTCTGTCTCTCGGTTCTCTCTGTGTGCACATGTGTGTATTGTGTGTTGGCAGACTCTGGCTGCAGACGGGCACACAGATGGGTGACAGGCTGTGCTGAAACCACTCACACACACCTGCTCCTTCATACACAAACGTACACTCACACACATGCATACGTTCAAAAATGTACACTGAAAAACAGCTTGCCTGTAATGAAATAAGCATTGTAACCTCTCCGAAATTAAAGTCCCCTGATGAATGCACCGTGAGCTGCTCCCTAAACTCTTCATATGTAAGTGTAGACAGATGTTTGTCTAAGTGACTATAACTCTAGCACAGCCATAATCCAATCCAATAGCCCAACACTGTACATACAGATGTCCTCAAGCTATGAGATATTTCTTGTCATGACACTGAGCTGAGGATGAGAAATAAATAATTAGAGCTGTGAGAAAGACGGGAGAATGATGAGTATTGGCTGATAAATGAGTGTGGAGAGCGGCGGAGGGGATTAGGTGCTTTGGAACACTTTAAGAGCATTATGGATTAAAAAAAGGTCAGAATGTTTAGCAACATAATGCTAAACCTCTTAAGCGAAAACCAACTGCATGCTGATAAACAGCGTAGGGGGGAGGGGGGGCCTTTGTGTGGACTTAAAGGGAAAGATTAAAATGTTGTCATCATTTACTCACCACCATTACTTCTGTGAAACATTTTTTTTAAATATCCTGGCTTTTCTTTTAGATATAATGAAAGTAAATGGGGATGAGTCTCATCGAGAGAGAGGACCAACTGCTCTCATCTGTATTAAGGCTCTACCGATGACAAAGAATGCACATGTAGAAAAAGCAAAATAGTCTCTTATAACAGTTCTCCGATTTAGGTTTAGTTAAATATTATTTCCCTCTGTGTCTGGAGTACAAGCACAAAATTGTCTAGGTTACTGTTGTAACCCCCATTCCCTGATGGAGGGAATGAGATGTGTCGATGTAGTGACACTAGGGGTCGCCCTTGGGAGCCCCAAACACCTCTGATGTTTGAGGCCAATGAAAATTGGCGAGTGGAATTTGCATGCCACTCTCTTGGACATACAGGTATAAAAGGAGCTGGTGTGCAACCACTCATTCAGATTTATGCTGAGGAGCCGAGACAGGGTCCCTGCGATCACAGCAGGTAGTTCAGTGCTGTGGCAGGAGGGACACAATGTCTCGTTCCCTCCATCAGGGAACGGGGGTTACAACAGTAAACTAGACGTTCCCCATCTGTCACTCACTTGACACTAGGGGTCCCTATACGAAATGCCACAACCAGCTATGTTAAGTGGAACGGTGTTGCAGGTGCAGGCAGGCCACTGCGTGCCAAGTAACAAGTGCACCGACCCAATTGTAACCTTCCCAATGCCCCGTGCACGTTTTATGGACCCTCGCCCCCCGAAAGCATAAAAGGGGTGGTCAGACGTGCCCACAATGGGAACAGGCCGCACCAGCTGGTTCGCCTGTGCCTCGTCCCTGAAAAAGAAGGCCCTTCCTCAGGGGAATTTGCAAGGGAGGGGCTGTTGCGAGGAGTGTGAGTTCCGAGAACCGCATATTTGCGTAGACCCCGGGGCCAGCTGTGTGCCAGTGCGTCCGTTTCGAGGGGGGCCTTGGTCAGGGAACACCACTGTGGGCAATGTGAGTTGGTGCCACACCGAATCGACTCCAAATCAGCCGGACCACTTGGGGGTGGAGCCTCCACTCTCCCCTGAGCGTCACCTGCCACGTCCGCAGTGCGTTTGAGTTCGCCGGAGATGTGAGTGCATCTTGAGCCGCAGCAATACCGCGAGAAACATGAGGCAGTTGATGTGCCAGCGCAGACGAGGGCCTGTTTATGAACCTGCGGCTTCATGCCCATTGCAAACGGCGCCCCAGCCCGACTTGGAGGCGTCTGTCATGACGACCACTCGCCTGGAGACCTGCTCTAGGGGGACCCCTGCCAATAGAAATTCCAGGTCCATCCAAGGGCTGAACAAGTGGTGTCAGATTGGTGTGATGCGACACCATCTGGGAACTCGAGTCTGAAGGCAGTGCTGAAGAGGTCTCATATGCATCAACCCGAGGGCCATGACCGCCGCAGAGGATGCCATATGCCCCAGAAGCACCTGAAATTGCTTTTAGCTCAGTCGACAGCATTTGTGGCATAACGTTTAATATCACAAAAGTTTATTTTGATGCATCTCTCCATTCACTTGCATTCTAAGTGCCTCACTGTAACCTCGATTTATGCTTCTTTCTTTTTTTTTTTAAAGAAAAGGAGGGATGAGTCCAAATAATTAGTTGTTATCAACATTATGCCTCATATGCTGTCAATTGAGATTAACTTGAACTGCTTTCAACATCATTTATGTATATATTTCACCAGTAAAAAAGAAAAAGAAAAATCACACTGGAAACTCCCTCTCTTACTCTCATTCTCACACTTACTGTCATTCATTCTCACTTTGATTACAGACTTGTAATCTCACACTCACTCTTATTGTATTTCTGTTACTGTCTTCCTTCTAAAAAAAGACCAGTGGCCTATGTTGGATGTTAACCACAACTGGCCAGCTCAAACTTTTTCACCCGCAAGACCACCTTGCCAATTTCACTAGCTAAGATTGGTTTAGCTAACCATGGCTATGCTGGTCAGCCAGCTAAACCACCACCAAACCAGCACTAAATGGCATAAACCAGCCTGGACCAAAATGCAAATCCTGGTCTTCAGACTGGTGTAAGCTGGTCTCTTTAGCAGGGGTTTGCTCACACTCTTAGCATCAATCAGCTCAAACATCAGTGGGATGCTGTATGTAAATGTCTGTGTGCTATTTGAAGTATAACCTACACATTTAATGGGTTTGGGCCTGTGTTTATCCTGTATGTATATATGTGTCGTCAGCTAGCAGGAATGTGTGTGCTCCGCCAATACTAAGATGGCTGCCAAAGACTAAAATGGCTGCCAGGATTCAAGAAAAAGAGAGACACAGAGAGAGACAGAGATGGAGACAACACGCTAAACAGAAACAATAGGGACTTTGTCTCTGTCTTTCTCCTGTTTTTAGTGTTTAGACTGCTGCTGTTTTGTTTGTGTGACTGTATTGGTCCTAATCTCTACACACACTATCAAATAGTTCTGGCAAGAGCCAGTGTGTTCCCTTATCACCTACAGCCGACAGATAAACGCCTACACAAACACACACACACCGATACACAGCCCGCCAACCTAATCTTTATAAACTGTGCTGATAACACACAATCACACACACTCTTTCATCCATATACCCAGATATGAACTCCTCATGTTTCGTTTTCTCTCGGGTCACATTTGTGCATATTTTTGACATTGTGCCTTTCTAAACATCATTGATCATTGATTTGATGACATTTAAATGCATATTTCTGTTTTCTGTTTATGTAGAATCTGGACAATCAGACAATTCCAGTCAACAAGGAGACTACAGACATCAAGCCGCCTCCAAACGGTGAGGAAAGATCACACAGAATGTATTTAACATTGACTGAATTTCTGTTTACGTGGGTCGTCTTAATAGATTAGGTGTACATGTGTACAATATTTCATTATATAGAGACAAAACGGTGTTCTTGATGCATGATCTGCTGTGCTGTGGTACTGGCCTCTCTAAATATGCTTTATGCACAGAGTCCAGATTCCAGCTGAGTGAAGAATATGTTTTCATTCTCTACAGGACATCTGAGTTTTCAGGACTGCTTTGTGACTTCAGGGGTCTGGAACGTAGGCGAGCTAGTACGAGTGTCTCAGAGTAAGTAACACACACTAGTGTTTCCTGCGCCACACCTCAATCGACAACGGTGTGTAGTTAAATATACACATACGTATCTGGCCCAGAGTTTGAGTGATTTGTTGTAAAATAAAAAAAAATAAAAATTATCATTTAAAAAAAAATCCCCAAACAAAACATATGTATTGTTATTGTTCATAAAGTTGTTGGGGCTAATTTTGTGTGCAAACATGCATGAAACCACTCATTTAGTGTAGATTAAATGAATGTTCTGGGTTCATTACAAGTATAGCTTAAATAACAGTATTTGTGTCATAAGGTGGATTATCAAAAAAAAAATTGCATTTACAATGTCTACAGTATTTTAGCATTTATCTACTGGCCCCATTCACTTCCATTGTAAGTGGTACAATGGAAGTGAATGGGGCCAGTTGATAAATGCTAAAATACTCAATGTATCAAAAGTACTGGCACAATATGTAAACATTATATGCCTTGAAATTATTTTAGTGTGATAAAACCGCTAACTAACCATATCTGTGTACATTAATATCCAATATTACAACTTCGTTGGCATGACGACGTAATCCTATATTCCCGGTATTGGATATAACTACACAGGTAAGCCTTGTAAGTGATTTAATCACACTAAAATCATGTGAACATGTATAATGTTTATGCTTTATGGCTTTTAACCATTCACCATTTCTAGACTGGCCCCATTCACTTCCATTGTAAGTGCCATACAGTACTACAGTATAACCGCAATGTTTGTTTCTTTCTTTTTAATAAACGAGGAGTAAGTCAAAACATTTGTGGTAATAGACGATATGCAACAAATTCTGTCAATTGAGCTTAACTTGTTAACCCAGAACATTCCTTCAATTTGTGATTTCTCTCAATCTCTCAATTTGATTTTTACATTTCATATTTTTTACTGCAATAAAATGTTAAGTTGCTCTCTTTTGCAGCACCGGTTGCAACAGCGTCAGGTCCTAATTTCTCACTTGCAGATCTTGAAAGTCCTGGTTATTACAACATCAACCAAGTAGCACTCGGCAGACGTTCACTTGCTTCTCCTCCATCTGCAAGGTAAACACACACACGCACACACACACACTCATTCACAAATGTTATTTTATATGTCATCATCTTTCTGTTCGAGTCTCTCTGATCTGTCTTACTCTCCTTTTTGTCCAACCTCCTTTCTGTCTCTCTTTTTCTCGTTTCCTCTTTCTCTGTCGTTCATCTCTTGTTAGGTCTGAGGTGGAGCTGTATGGCAGTCTTCCACGGAGGTACTTAGTCTGTCACTGACTTCTGTATCTCTGCACTTTTTCTGTGGTCCTGTCTATCTGTCTAGAGTAATCTATTGTTGGTTAACCTCTCTCTCTCTCATTCTTTCTGTAGCTCTAATAAGCGTAAGTCTATAGATGACAGTGAAATGGAGAGCCCAGTCGATGACGTCTTCTACTCCAGTCGTTCGCCAGCTGGCACCAGCTCCCAGAACAGTGGTTGGCCTAATGATGTTGATGCAGGTGAGCTCACACACCCACACACACACACACACACACACACACACACACACACACACACACACACGCACACAGATACACCTTTTCCACTGCTATGGTGCAAATATTTTTTATCAATTAAGTGTACGCATTTCATTGTATTTTTTTTGTTTGTTAAGTTGTTAATCTTCTAAAAGCATTTTTTAAATACGAACTTGATACATCCACGTTTCCTCTGACTTGAGAGCCGAGTGGCGATGTTACTGACTACACTACTACATACAGTACAGTGCCCACAAACAAACATGGCACATCGCTGTCTTTGTTTCATCTTTTAGTCTTTTCTCCCCAATTTGGAATGCCCAATTCCCAATGAGCTCTAAGTCATCGTGGCGGTGTAGTGACTCGCCTCAATCCAGGTGGCGGAGGACGAATCTCAGTTGCCTCCGGGTCTGAGACGTCAGTCTGCGCATCTTATCACGTGGCTTGTTGAGCGTGTTACGGCGGAGACCTAGTGCTTGTGGAGGCTTCACGCTACTCTCCGCGGCATCCATGCACAACTCGCCACGTGCCCCGTCGAGAGTGGGAACCACATTATAGTGACTACGAGGAAGTTAACCGAACGTAACTTTACCCACCCCCCATTGGTTGCTTTGGAAGCCTGACTGGAGTCACTCAGCACGCCCTGGATTTAAACTCATGACTCCAGGTGTGGTACTCGGCATCAATACTCTCTGAGCTACACAAGCTCCCAAGGATGCATTCTTGTGTTTTCAAAAAACCAAGATGGGGCCCAACAGAATGGAACAAAACAGGCTTCCTCAGATAATTTTTTTTTTTTTTTTAAAGTTGGACTGGAATTACTAATCATGGCATTATGTTGGTATAACATTAATGTTGAACTATTTAAAATTTGACGCTCATGTCGGAGTGTCTTCTATGGCGGTTATGCAAAATGCCGCTGCTTGGTAGGGAATGCACACAGCAGTCAGAGGTTGCACCCCAAATAATCATCCTATTACAGTCATTATATTATTTTTATCCTTTATTAGTAATGTTTGCTCTATTTTTGCATTAAGCTGCCTTTTTCTCACATTCTTGGATGAGAACGCTCTTATGCGCATAAACTACCATTACTTTGGACATCTTTGTAAATAAAAAGTCAAACGATATTTCAAAATGTACTGAATCCATTTTCATTATTAAAATCCATATTCAAGATAAAATTGTAAGAATATCACATATTTTGCTTATACCATCCATGCCTACTTGCATGCCACCTAACGGGTTTAAGGGGCCCACATGCGTAATGGGCCAGATTGGGCACTGCCACTGTGTGGGTGGAAAAGGGGTAATACACACTATGTATGTGACCTCAACACAGTGTTTACACCCTCTCTCTCTCTCTCTCTCTCTCTCTCTCTCTCTTTCTCTCTCATTTCAATAATTCCCTTCTCCAGTTGCAGTGCAGCACCATTTGTCAAGTGTTCAAGAACGGAAGATAAAACATGAGAATGATGGGGTGCAGTTTCCATACCATGGTTAGAATACACTCTACACACGCTTACACACTCAAACACTCAAAAAAATTTGTAATTATGATGTAATGTACGTTCAAGTGAATTTGGGTAAAATGGAAGAATTGGATAGTTAAAATTGCTTTCTCAAATTTTCACTTCCGAGCAAATGCAGGAAGCTTTTTAGTGTTATGGGATGTGCATTCAGTGTGTAATTGATGCTTTATCTGTGTATTTATCATTTTTGTGCTGACAAAGAGATTGCTAGGCAATATACTGTAGGGATATGTAGCCTGTCACCTCATACATCGGCTATACGTGTATAAAATGTCTGCCAAGCTCTTCTTCAATTAAAACACATAAAACGCTTACAAACACACACAAACAACAATGTAGAAGCAAACATTGAGCAAATGTTCAACACAGGTGCGCCTTCTGTCCATGCATTTACCCCATACACACATATATATATATATACACACATACACACTCAATCTGTGTTCTGGTCCCAGATGGTGCTTCCGTGTGTCTACAGTAGTAGGAGACATCTGCTCTGTGTTTGTGTGTGAATGTCATAATCAGAAAGCATTGCTCTCTCCATTACAATCCATTGAACATTTTTAAAGCTGTGTATCTTTTTATCCCAGCTTAAAGAAATGTCCTTTAATATGCTGAGATAATTATAAGTAATCCATTTGTAGGTTAATGTTCCTGACAAATGTTAACACTGAGGCTTTTCAAAGAGGTCATTTCTTTTGAAGCATTTTGGGGTTCCCCATCTGAGGTCCTCTTATAATGTTAGTCAAGGTTTTTTTTTCTTTTTTTTTTTTTTCTATCCAGTGTGGCACTACTAGATTCCTTAAAGTAATTTTTCTATCCACACTGACTTTGTGTTGTGTCAATGAAAAATGTTCAATCACAGCCAATCAGAACTTATCTGATGTTCACACTGGCGGCCAAAAGTTTGGAATAATGTCCAGATTTTGCTGTTGCGGAAGGAAATTGGTACTTTAATTCACCAAAGTGGCATTCAACTGATCACAAAGTATATTCAGGACATTACTGATGTAAATAACAGCAACATCACTATTTGACAAAAGTCATTTTTGATCAAATCTAGACAGCAGCATCACTCCAACACCTTATCCTCGAGTAATCATGCTAAACTGATCATTTGGTGCAAGAAAATCACTTGCCATTATATCAAACACAGCTGAGAGATATTTGGATCATTAAATGAATCTGAACATTGTGTTTGTGTTTGTTTTTGAGGTGCCACAGTGTGCAATAGACTGGCATGTCTTAAGGTCAATATTAGGTCAAAAATAGCAAAAAAGAAACTTTCTCTAGAAACTCATCAGTCAATCATTGTTTTGAGGAGTGAAGGCTATATAATGCTTAAAACTGGCAAAAAACTGAAGATTTGATACAAAGGTGTAACTACAGTCTTCAAAGATAAAGCACAACTGTCTCTAACAAGGACAGAAAGAGATGTGGAAGACCAGATGTGCAACTAAACAAGAGGATAAGTACATCAGAGACTCTAGTTTGAGAAATAGACACCTCACATGTCCTCCGCTGACAGCTTCATTGAATTCTACCCGCTCAACACCAGTTTCATGTACAACAGTAAAGAGAAGACTCAGGAGGTCTTATGGGAAGAACTGCAAAGAAACAGACACTTTTGAAACAGAAAAACAAAAAGAAAAGGTTCGAGTGGGCAAAGAAACACAGACATTGCACAACAGATCATTGGAAAAGAGTGTTATGGATCTGAACCCCATTGAGCTTTTGTGGGATCAGCTAGACTGTAAGATGTGTGAGAAGTGCCCGATGAGACAGACACATCTATGGCAAGAGCTACAGGAAGTGTGGGGTGAATGGTCACCTGAGTATCTGGACAAAATGACCGCTAGAATGCCAAAGATCTGCAAATCTGTCATTGTGATCAGTTGAATGCCAATTTGGTGAATAAAGGTACCAAGTTCTTTCCATAAGAGCAAAATCTGGACATTATTTCAAAGTTTTGGCCTCCAGTGCATGTTTAAGCAATATTACATTGCACAAGAGTGTGTTGTTCCATATATCGGCAAATGCAGTTGAACAAACAAGTGAATAATATTAAATCATTTACAGTCCAGACAATAGTTGGCCGGCTAGTTGATGCATTTGTTCTCCGCCAGCGAAAATATTTCCAAAAGAAGTCAAGACATCAAGCTCAACTTACTCTCTACGCTGCTCTCATTGCTCTTTTCTGAACTAGCAGAGTTTCGTTCATAAACAAATCAGTGTTTTTCAACCATCTTTAACGTAATCCAAATGTGAGTGGTGGTGTAGTGGTCTAATACACATAACTGGTAATCTGGTAGCTGGTTCGATCCCCACAGCCACCACCATTGTGTCCTTGAGTAAGGCACTTAACTCCAGGTTGCTCCGGGGGTGATTGTCCCTGTAATAAGGGCTCTGTAAGTCGCTTTGGATGAAAGCATCTGCCAAATGCATAAATGCAAATGCTCTTGTTCTTATTCTTCCAGAATTGAACAACAGTTTGAATGACTCAACCATAAAATAAAAGACATTTGTTTATCGCCAACTACTGGCATAAATATGCAATTTCCAGAAATGGGCACTGAACGAATCAGGAAAATCAAAATAAACAAAATCCCCACCACTATTTGGAAACCATGAGCATTGAGAAGCAGATCCATACAAACAAAGTAAATAAAGTGTCCCAGTGCTATTGGACTGCGTATCAGCACTCTTGGGATTTTGGACCAATGAGATTTAACTGTGGGCTAGAGACCTATCGTGATGCTACATGGCTAACCCCTTAATTCATACAGAGCCAATTCGCCAAATACTCAAAACTGAAGACTTTATTTTCCATAGATGTTTATACAAACATTAGAATACATTTCAATAGTGCATCAAACTCTTTCATTCCAAAATAACCAAGAGGCGAGAATTTGTTGTGTGCATGTGTGGTTGTACAAATATATGTGTTGGTTTGTGATAAATATACATATACAGACTTAACACATTCACTCACACACACACACACACACACACACACACACACACACACACACACACATACACATACACAAATGTTCTCTCTTGCATCCATACACACAGTGTGTGAGCACATGCAAAAACAAATGCACTCAAAAGTAGACTGAAAAGGGGGAATTAAGCTGAAATGGGATTTAATGCTTTGTAATGCAGAGGAAAAAAATAGCATCAAACTGAAGTGAAGTTTAAGTGTGTGTGTGTGTGTGTGTGTGTGTGTGTGTGTGCGCACGTGTACGAGGAAAACTGAGCAATGGATGCCAGCAACTGTGTATGTGTTTTCTTTGGTCATCTGCCAGTTATGAGCAATCCCTGCTCTGTTATCACTTTCCTCGCAATTTCTCACCTTTTCATGTTATTTTCATCACTCTGTCTCTCTTTCATCTTTCTGGTGATGGATTGAACCAGTTGAGGTGTTGCTAAATTAACATCATTATAGAACACTTACAGAAGACTGGGGATGGGCGGAACGACGTTATATACCGTGTGACAGTAGAAATGTGTCGTTCGGGAGATACATCTGCACGGCTATTATTGGGCAGGACTGCTTTACGTCATTTACGACTGAGAGAAACAAAGATGCATGAGATCATTTCACACAAGAAACCTATTAAAGTTCAGCAATCCTACCCATAAGCCCTTGCACTTGAATAATTTGAGCATGTTTGTTTGGTCAACAAGAACGCATGTGGGCATTTAATTAGTTGTTATTAAGAATTCATAGAGATCAGTGTAAATAGTTTTGTGTAACGTCACCGTTAGGATGATTGGTGTTCCACAATTGGTCAACTTGGATCCTGTTCAATCCATGTAATGTTTCCTTGTATGCAATGCTGTAGTGCAGTTTTACAGTGTGCGCTCTGCTTTGGGATCGAGATTAATGCCTGACATCCATTATTATTATTTTATAGAACCAATCAAATTGAGTAGAAACAGATATATAAATATTCATTTGAAAGAACTTGCTTTTAGTTTTATATATATAATTGTTTTGGGGAATTTTCTCCCCAATTTTGAATGCCCAATTTCCAATGCGCTTTAAGTCCTCGTGGTGGCGAAATGACTCGCCTCAATCCAAGTGGCTGAGGACGAATCTCAAATGCCTCCGCGTCTGAGACCGTCAATCCGCGCATCTTATCATGTGGCCTATTGAGCGCGTTACCGTGGAGACGTAGCACGTGTGAAGGCTTCACGCTATTTTCCGCAGCATCCATGCACAAGTCAACACACGCCCCACCGAGAGCGAGAACCACATTATAGCGACTACAAGAAGGTTAGACCATGTGACTCTACCCTCCCTAGCAACCGGGCCAATTTGGTTGCTTAAGAGACCAGGCTGGAGTCACTCAACACGCCCTGGATTCAAACTCGTAGGGGTGTGAGAAAAGAGTTTAGCTGTTTATGGTCACTCTATTAATATTATATTCATTTGATTTGCTGGCACAGGTGTGCATACATTGGCTTTTTTACTACAACTAAAAGTATGGCTCATCCAATCAGATTTTTAAGTTTTAAAATAATTTTCATTTTACTACTTTTGTTTTTAACTTAAGCGTTAAAGTACTTGAAGCTTTTTTGCATCAGTCAAGTTCTAAATAGAATGAAAAAATACGCTGAAGTACATTTTTAAATTCAAAAGTAACATTTTGTTTCATTATACAAAAATGCACCTAACCACATGGTTATGGAATATATAAAAAAAAATTCTGTTTTAAAAAAAAAAACATTCAAAATCCATCCAGCTAAATTAACTATATTGTGATACATGTCGATACTGTTCTAAAAAATTACTATAAAAATATCATAAAAGATTTCGGTCAATCCACCCACCCCCTACAGAAGATATGTTTTCAGTCAATCCATTTGTAAGCAGTACTGGTATAAAAATCACATGATTCTGAACTGTCAGTGACTAAGAAGAAAAGACAGCCGATTACCTCAAGACAAGTAAACATGATCATTAAGTTTAGTCTCTAGACATATATGGAGTTGTATGTTAGGTTAAGCTAGCCAGCGAGTGTCGAGAAGTGTTTGACTGGTGTGTTGTTGTTGTTGACGTGTGGTTTCTGGCAGGGCTGTCCTCTCCTGGGTCTCTAAAGAAGCCAGCGGGAAAATTCGATTTCAGCGCCCTGTCAGCACAGACGAGGTCCCCCCGAATGGCCTTCACACACCACCCGCTGCCCATGCTGGCAGGCGTGAGACCAGGTGAGACAGACACACTCCAGCAGGGAGAGAGAGAGAGAGAGAGAGAGAGAGAGAGAGAGAGAGAGACCAGAGGGGGAAAGGAGGGATTTATAGCAAAGAGATGTGATGCCATAGCCTAGGCCCACTCTGGCACCACACTAGTCCAAAATTGCCCTCAATGGAATCTGATTGGTTGAAAACAGTGGCGAGTCATTAATGAGGCCTCTGATTGGCTGGGCAGAGAGACAGAGAGTGAGGAGTGCCAAATACTGCCATAGTTTATGAACATCACCATCCATCCATGTACCCTCTCTTGTATATATTTTTCTCTCCTCTCTAATCATCATTTCATCAACACCTTCCTCCTCCATCTCTCCAGCATAAAAGTTTTTGTATGTTTTCCCATCTCTTTGTAAATTAGGGTGATTCTTACGAAACCTGTCAAGAAAGTGTCCAGGTCCTAGTTTACTTCCTTATCAAAAAATAAATACATTTGGCATATAGAAAATAAAGCCTATTTTTTTTTTTTTGTGACATTATTTTAATGACAGATATGCATGTTTTACCCCTAAATAACATTGTACAACAGCATCTTTTTACTTTAATACATGTAATGCGTGTTATGGTAGCAACACAACAATAGGAACAATAAAGTAACATGCTTTGATGCATTAATGTAATGAGAACTGGGTTGTAAAAGTGTCCTTAAAATAATGTCACAATGCAAAAAAATCTTAACGGTCTTAAATATAGGCTTCATTTTCTTTATGCAAAATATCATTTCATTTATTGGGGGGTTGATTTTGAATGGGACATTTCCTCGACTGGTTACTTCTTTTAGAATTCACCTTATTCACAAAAGGCGGAAACAAAGAATTTAGATTAAAAAAGACATTTTCTAGTGATTATGCCAGAAATAATTCACCAAAGATGATCAAATGAATGAGAAAAGCATTATATCTCATCATACTCTCACCGAGCACTTTGTTAGGAACACTATGTTCCTAATAAAGTGCCCAACGTGGTCTTCTGCTGTTGTAGCTCATTCGCCTCGAGGTTCGACATGTTGTGCATTCAGAGGTGCTATTCTGCTCACTACAATTGTACAGAGTAATTATCTGAGTTACCATAGCCTTTCTGTCTGCTCCAACCAGTCTGGCCATTCTCCCTTGACCTCTCTCATCAACAAGGTGTTTCCGTCCGCAGAACTGCTGCTCACTGAGTAAATTCTAGAGACTGTTGTGTGTGACAATCCCATGAGATCAGCAGTTACAGAAATGCTCAAACCGGCCCGCCTGGCACCAACAATCATGCCACGGTCAAAATCGCTGAGATCAAATGTTTTCTCCATTCTGATGGTTGATATGAATATTAACTGTAGCTGAATTGCACTGCTGCCACACGATTGAGTGATTAGTTAATCGCATGAATAAGTAGGTGTACAGGTGTTCCTAATAAATTGGTCGGTGAGTGTATATCCAGATGCACCGTTTAGTCGAGTGCATTTTCCACATTTAAAAGAGTTATTAAGTGCATTAAGGTGCCTAGATCTCAGTGGTGGAGCGATTCTGCTGTACAGTCTCAGTAAAGATGGCCAGACTCTGGTAGTCTGCTGCATCCTCCTCAATCTAGGATTCAGATCCGACCTGCAAGATGGGAAAAAGCGCTATGCAAATTGACAAAAAAAAAAAGTTTTGGCAACTTATTTGCTCATTTCCTTTAGTGGATCAGGTGCAAAATCAAAACAGTGCTATCAGCAGGTGCTTTTTTTTTTGTGAATTCCTCCCTCAGTTTCTGTTTTCTTTCATATATGGAAATAGTTGCTGTGAGGTTGCCAGGACACCTGTTTGCAGGGCAGTTTGAGGAACGCTCATCCAACAGTCAGAGAATCTACGTTTTCGATTCGCTACAAACATGCTCATTTCGTTTGCAAATTAAGACTCACTGGTGAATCATCAGAGACTATTTGCAGCTCAAGATTGAGAGAAAGAGGAAGAGGAAGACAGGGGAACAGAACCAGGAGAAGCCACACGTTTAGGAACGCTTAGAAAGCCTCAGATGCATGACCGAGAGAGTCTTATAAAAATGGCATGTTTCAGTCACTGTGTATTTCAAATTAGCCTGCTAAAAATGTTGCTTGTTATTCAGACAAGATGTCATTCATATTGGCTCAAGACAAAATGTTATGGAGTGAGAGAGGAGTGTATGTGGTGGGAAGGGGGGGGGGGTTGCTCTTATCGGTTCCTCCTTGGCAAGCACATTCGGAGCGGTACAAATCCCCTCAGTAAAATTATAATATTCCACGACATTAAGTCCGCGGTCTTGCAGGCCGCTTGAAACATCTCCATTCCCACCCAAAGTAGACCGATTCAAAGTTCCCTCCCTTGTTCCTGACATTCCCCAATGTCCCAGATGTTTAATCCCATCCGAGGGTTCTGCAAAAAGAGCAGAATTGCTATCCTTTCGGGTCCGGCTACAGCTGGCGAGCCCAAATCAAGTAAAGGTCAGCGAGAGCGGCGGCTTTAAATGGATTATACGTGCATGTGATTATGGAAGTTTTTCTCCGGCAGACGTTTCTGGTTATAATGTTTATGTAGAGCGAAGACGGTGGAAAAAGCAAGGCTTGCGTTAGGCAGGGGGAGAGTGAGGAATGCGTGCGCATGAGAGACGACGGTCTCGCTGCAGTTTCTAATGCGTTTCATAAGTTATGGATGGATGTTGGCCGCTGTTGTGAAAGAGATACTGTGGTTTGCTTTTGTGAGTGATGAATAACTCTCGTGGAGATTGAGAAGATACCGTTTTAGTGTGTGTATGAGGGCGTATACGAGTGCATTTGCGTGTATGTGTGTTTGTTGGCACCCCATAGCGTCTGGCTCCTGCCCAGTACCTAATGAGATTAAGAAGGACTGACAAAGAAAGAGAGAAGAAAATGAGGGAGTTAGAGATGGATGGAGAGACAGAGAGGGATGAAAAAGAGGATGGATGACATGCTGTTTTAAGGAATCGTTGACATAGAAGTAAAAATTGTTTTCAACATGCACTCACCCCATGACGTTCCAAGCCCATATTGTTTTCTTTCGTCTGTGAAACACAAAAGGAGATCTTTGGCAGAATGTCCAAGCTTCTATTTCCCATTAAAGTAAATGGGGAGGGATGCTGTCTAGCTCAGAAGTGGCACCATGAAAGTGTCATAAAAGTAGTCCATATGACTCATTTGCTATATTCCAAGTGTGTAATCACATTTGAGTGCTCTGGCGGAGGGGAATATTCCTTTAAGGATCAGACAATATTCTAAAAGAGAGAAATGTAGATTTATATGAACAGACAGACATGCATATGTGCATATCGCACACACGTCCCTCATTTCCTCTCTCTGTCTCTCTTTTTCTCAGGAAGTCCTCGTGCCTCAGCCTCTGCCCTTCATTTTCCTGCCCCCTCTATCATCCAGCAGTCCAGTCCATATTTCACCCACCCCACCATCCGCTACCACCACCATCAGGACCCGCTCAAAGAGTTCGTCCAGTTCGTCTGTGCTGACGGCTCTGGGCAGCCGGGGGCACAGGTAACACACAAACACACCATCATCATCATCATCATCGTCGTGATTCACACAGCACCAATAGATGGGACACACCAGTGTTTCCTGCACAGTTCAGGACAGAAAACTGGGTGCAGCAAAATAATATATTGACAATAAATAGTCAACAAAACTTTCTATTGCTTTGTTTTTGCTGGCTGCATGCAAAAACAAAGATACAGTGCAACGTGTTGTCTAATTTGCACATGAGTTGCTCGATTGATGAATGAGATTGAATCGAACGCAAGAGTCAACAGTCTGAATCATGGACTGAGTCAAACAGCTCACTCACTCACCGAATCTGCTCAGATAAATTGCTCTATCACTGAAGTCTGACTCAAATGTTCGTTAATAAAACTTAAATTATTCTAATTGCTGACTGTTGTTTATATGACAATAAATAGTTGTAATAAATGTGAATTTAATGATAAAAAATATATACAATAATATACGAGACATAATAATAATATATAGTAGTTTTAGTCGGGCTGTAGGTTTAATGTGGTAATTCTGTGTAATTCATTTTATAAAAATAACACGTTATAAAAATAAATGCATCAATCATGTGCCTGGACCATAATAAGGAAAATAGAGCATCTACAATCAGAGCAATTCAAGCTTGAAGTACCACTTGTTTTCAACAGGGGGCAGTAAGCGAAACTCCAGTTGATTAAATGCGATTAATTGTGAATAATTCGATTAATCAGCATATTATGTCATTAATTTGATTTAAACATTTTAATCGATTGACAGGCGATTGAGTGGACGGTTGGTGTCGTGCCCCATTCTGAAAAAGCTAAATTCTGTAGGAAACACTGGAACACACACACACACACACACACACACACACACACACACACACACACACACACACACACACACACACATATCTCTGCTAAACTCTCTCTTTCTGTTCTCTTTCTTTCACTCTAGCTCTCCATTATCTAACACACAACAGTCTGTTTTTTTTTCTTGTTTTGAGTTTGATTTCATTCCCTCATTCCTTTTAATAACTCAGAGTGTGTGTGTGTGTGTGTGTGTGTGTGTGTGTGTGTGTGTGTGTGTGTGTGTGTGTGTGTGTGTGTGTGTGTGTGAGCGTGTTTTTATCACTTTGTGTGGACCAAATGTCCCCATAAGGATAGTAATACCTGAAATTTTTGACGTTGTGAGGAAAACAGCTTATAAATCATACTAAATTATATTTTTTGAAAATGTAAAAATGCAGAAAGTTTTCCGTTAGGGGTAGTGTTAGGTTTAGGGGTAGGGTTAGGTTGGGTTAGGGGATAGAATATATAGTTTGTACAGTATAAAAACCATTATGTCTATGGAAAGTCCCCATAAAACATGGAAACACAACATGTGTGTGTGTGTGTGTGTGTGTGTGTGTGTGTGTGTGTGTGTGTTCGTGCATGCGTGTGTGTGTCCATGTGTGTCCTTGTGTGTATGCGTGTGATTGTGTGTGTATGCGTGTGATTGTGTGTGTGTGCTTGTGTATGCGTGTGCTTGTGTGTGTGTGTGTGTGCGTGCTTGCGTGTGTGTGCGTGCGTGCTTGCGTGTGTGTGCGTGCGTGCTTGCGTGTGTCTGTGTGTGCGCGCGTGTGTCCGTGTGTGTGCGCGCGTGTGTGTGTTTATGTGTGGGTGTGTCTGTGCTTGCTTGCGTGTGTGTGCGTGCGTGCTTGCGTGTGTCTGTGTGTGTGCGCGTGTGTCCGTGTGTGCGCGCGTGTGTGTGCTTATGTGTGGGTGTGTCTGTGCTTGCTTGCGTGTGTGTGTGTCCGTGTGTGTGCGTATGATTGTGTGTGTGTGTGTGTGTGTGTGTGTGTGTGGGGTGTGCATGCTTGCTTGCGTGTGTGTGTGCGCGTGCGCGTTCTTGTTTGTGAGTATTTGTGTATGTGGGTGTTTGTAACTTTCCAATTTCACCCTTAGTGTTTGTGTGTTTGCTAGGGGTGTAACAGTATATATTTCTCACGGTTTCGGTACCATAGACCGTATAAGGAGGAGGAGGACCGGCCTCTAATAGATAAATGAATGGGAGGAATCGCAACGTATAATATATGCCAGTTTTGGAAAGGATTTCCAATTCACGTAGATGGGGAGTTACAGTAAATATACAGCGGAGCTTTTTCACATTTCTGGGATTGGAATGAAGACGTAAACTATTGAAATCAAATTTGTATAGCGGTAAATGGGTTACCTTATTGAATATTAGTTTTGTTTGCTAGAGTAGCAACACAAACTGTAATAATATAAATTTGCATGAAATAATATAAGAAATGGGCAAAAAAGCTTACTGGAGGATTTGCCATTTGTAGTTTTTTTTTTTTATATACCTGTTTTTATTTTTCAACTGTTTTACCCCTAGTATTTGCACGCCCACATTTCTTTATCTGTGTGTGGGTATGTTTGCACCTCTTTCACCCCCTCACCATCTGTGTATGTGTATCTGCAGCCTAACGGGAGCGGTCAGAACAAACTGCCCGGCTCCTTCTTACTGCCACCTCCTCCTCCGGTGGCACGGCCGGTGCCGATGCCCCTCCCCCTGTCTGAGCACAAACCCAGCCACACACACCCCGAGAGTGGAGTCGGCTCCCCGGCCTCTCCCTGTAAGTGTCCGCTCGAGCACCAGACCCACCAGAGCCCTCAAAAAATGCCCCACACACCCTTTACCACTGTGCTGAAAATAACCAATCAACACAGGCTTGGCTCCTCTCTGAATGATAGAGCCGCTAGTTTTGACCATTTGTGACAAATCAGACTGTACGCAAGTACATGAACACAGACGCTTCTAGCTATGTGAGCTCAATTTTGCACATCGTTGTGTTTGCCGCAGTTCATACCGAAACACATGAGGTTTGTTAGTGCCACAACGGGATTGCGCATTTGCAATGCGTTTGCCAAGCATTCACGTCTGCGTTTGCATACTCACATAAGTATGTTTCTGGCCTTGCCCTGCTCTTCTCCCTCTGATTTCTCCTTTTTTTTCTTTTTCTCATTCTCTCCCCCTTTCATCCTGCTTTTTCATTTTCTTTTCATTTGTTTATTCGATTGCAATCAGTCACAGACTTTTGCAACCGAATGGGGATCTAGATGTAGACACATCGCTGCCTCCTATTGGCTGAAATGAACAGCAGAATCAGCCAATAATTTCCACAGCTTCCTCCTCATCTCTCTTATTTTCCTTTCTTCTATACTTCTTTCAAGAGATCAAATTCAGGGCAGCTGGCATGGACTCCAAAAGATACCCAAAACAAGCAACAAACAAATATGACGCCCCACATTCAGCGATAACCCATTTCCATTGACACATCAAGCTCAAAACCAGAAGGAAATGTGTGTAGACATGCAGGTGAATGGACCTGTTGATGTGTCTGGTCGTGTGTGAGAGCGTGCCGCGCTGGGTGGTGGTGGGTCTTTGCTTTGGGTGGGGGGCGGGGTATCGGGCTCTGTCACCAGAGCGGGTGGGCGGGCCGGAGGAGGAGCCTGGTCGAGCAAACTTCTTATTTTCCTTCTCACACATGAATGTTGTTTTTCTTCCTTCGTTTTCTCATTCATTCATTTTATATCTATTGAATGGTGTATCAGTCTCAACCTGTCGCATCCCTTCATTTTGTCACCTTCCATCTTTTGGTGCTTTCATACTCAGCAGCCTTTTTTTCAGTCTTAAACACCCGTTCACGTGTTTGCAAACACTTTCAGTCAAACAAACTCCTCTGATCTCATGGAGTCCACTGCACATAACTGCCCTGAATTTGGAATTTGATATTGTCAGTGATAACAAATTATTGCATTTTTGAAGTTTTAATTTTTTCCCTCTGAATTCTCCCTTACCGACCCCATGAGTTTAATCCACAGTTCGATCAGTGTACCTCATTTAACAAAAATTGTTATAATTTTATTATTGACAATTAAAATAAATGTTAAAAAAGAACTACAAGTAATAAAAAAAAATTTAAGATAAAAGTTCTCATTTAAAGTTTTAAAATACAAACACAGACATCAAATCTGTGAGAGCTGACAGACGTGTGTGTGTTTTTCTGTGTGTGTTTCTGTGTCAGCAGCATACCCAGCGTCAGGCTCCTCAGCTTCCAACAGGTTTGTCGGCATCGGAACACGGGACAGCAACTTTCTGAACATCCCACAGCAGACTCAGGTACATATATATACTGTATACTTTCAGTTTATAATTTTGTGTATAATAAAATCGTGCGATACGGCCCTACATCAGCACTGCTGTGATTCGGCCGTAGTTAATCACAGCAGTGCTGATGTAGGGCCATATAGCACGATTGTGAGTGTGATATTGCTTATATACAACAGTTCAATGAACATGACATTTTTTTTTAAAAAATTGGGAAAAACCGAGCACGGTCATAAAAACGCATTTGTGCATGGAACTACTTTCTTACGTGACGGATCAGAATCTGCTGTTGCTGTTTCAAAACAAATGATGTGTCATTAGTAATTCAAAAAGTTTGCTTCAGAAATAGTATCACAGCTTGTGCTGTTTCTAACAAGTCATTGGATAAACAAGGATAGACAGATGGATGTGGATGTGTATGTGTGTGTGTGAGAGAGAGAGAGAGAGAGAGAGCGTGTGCAATCACCTGTTGCCACACCCAAGCAGAGATGCTGTCAGCTTTCTGAAGATCAGATTTCTCAGTGGAAAGTAGATGTCCAAGTGGGGGTAATTCTCCCTATTTCGCTGTAGCCGGTGTGCAAGTGTCATTCACTATAGAAACAGCGATGTCCTCCACCATTTTGAACAGTACGTATCCAAAGTGGAAACTCAGATAAAAGATAAGCTCCTTGAGTTCTGTAATAAATCAGTCTGTTGTGTCTCTCAGCTGTGATGAGCCTTAATCCTGAAGTTGTTCGTTTAAAGCCGTTTAAAGCTATTTCCTATTGGTAATGTATTAGTAATACAAACGATCATGGAGCGCAGTTCTCTGACTAACGGATTCACTTTGTCACCAACTGGCTCATATTACACACAAAAATTATCTTTTGCCGCCACCTGCTGGCTAACATATGTAATTTCAAAAATAAAGGCAGTAACTCTTAATAGACCTGCACTGCTCTTACACTTTAGTTTAGAACAGCACGAACACAAGCGGAGTGATACACACAGTGAAGCATCCGAGTGCTGATGATGTCACACCATCAGTGCTCATGGAACGGCTCTCGTCCAATCAGATTCGAGGACTGGAACTAACTGTGGTGTATATATATATATATATATATATATATATATAAATACAGTATATATAATAAGTTATAATGTCCATTTTCAGCTAATTATGCAAATTATAATATTGTTTAAAGTAATAGACTTATCTTGGGATTTCAAAACCCTATTTAAAGGGTAGTTCACCCAAAAAATATAAATTATCTCATAATTTACTCACCCTCATGCCATTCCAGATGTGTAGGACTTTCTTTCATCTGCACAACTTAAATGAAGATATTTAGAAGAATATTTCAGTTCTGTAGGTCCATTCAACACAAGTGAATGGTGGCCAAAAATGTGTAGCTCCAAAAAGTCAGAATATAAGTAAACCATAAGATAAAATCATGTCTTCAGAAGTGATATGACAGGTGTGGGTGAGAAACAGATCAATATTTAAGTCATTTTTTACTTTAAATTCTCCTCCCTGCTCTGTCAATCTCCACTTTAACTTTCACATTTTTCTTTTTGTGTTTTTGATGATTCACATTCTTTATACTAATTGCCCCCCACTGGGCAGGGTGAAGTATTTCTAGCAAAAATGGACTGAAATATTGATCTGTTTCTCACCTATACCTAACATATCACTTCTGAAAATATGGATTAAACCACTGGAGTTTTATGGATTACTTTTATGCTGCTTTTATGTGCTTTTTGAGCGTCTACATTTTGGCACCTATTTACTTGGCATTTGTAACAGAAAAGACTCTTGCTTAAAGGAAGGGCGGGAACCGAATTAACAATCACGAAGACTTTAATTCAACACAACACAAAGACTTTCAACTCATCATAAAATCTGACGAACACACACACACACACACACACACAGCTTTGTGCGTCTCGCTCGAACAGGCATCTCCGGCTCCTCTTTATCCCTCACCCGGCTGATTAGGATGAGCCCTCCTCCTCCTCGTCACAGCATTGTATGGACCTACAGAGCTGAGATATTCTTCTAAAAATCTTTGTTTGGGTTCAGCAGAATAAAGAAAGGCATGCACATCTGGGATGGCATGAGGGGAGTAAACGATGAGAGAATTTTCATTTTTGGGTGAACTGTCACTTTCAAATCCTTTAGCCCGCTTACCTGAAAGTCTTCTTTTGTAAGTGTATTTACTGTAAATGTATGTTCCATTTGTTTATACACACTGAGGGACAAGTCGAAATTGCAGTCTGTGGCAATTGGCCACATGCCAAATATGTGGCACATTGACATTTGGTTGAAAATAACCCAGAATAGTCCTTCAATTTGAAATAGCAGCCTTTCCAAATCATCAGTCAATCAGCTGGTTATGATCATCTCGAGGGCTGTGTAAGTGTGTGGCTGGTAGCAGTCAACGGCTCTTTTGGGGTTTGCCGAGGGACACACTGCTCATTTCATATGGATTTTGTGGCTGTGTTCCCTCTTGCACCAGCTATGAAAACCACAAGCACTGACAATGAGAAGCACACACATGGAAACAAGCGTTTTCTTCTCCGCCCCACTGATTATAACGTTTGCTTCTCATCCCAAAACCAAATGTCTTCTAAATCATCAGAGTTGTGATCTATCTACAATACCAGTCAAAAGTCTGGATACACTTGACTGAATTTACTGCATGTTTCTATTATCATCTTAAAGGGATCGTTCACCACAAACGTTTTAATTATCATATTTACTCCCCCTCATGCCATCCCAGATATGTGTGACTTTCTTTCTTCTGCAGAACACAAATTAAGATTTAAGAAGTATATCTCAGCTCTGTAGGTCCATACAATGCAAGTGAATGGTGACCAAAACTTTGAAGCTTCAAAAAGCTAATAAAAGCAGCATGTAAGTAAACTCCAGTGGTTTAATCCATGTCTTCAGAAGCGATAAAATTGATTTTGGGTGAGAACAGACCAAAATATAACTCCTCATTGCACATCTTGCCATTGCAGTTTCTAGGCACGATCATGATTTCAAGCTCGATTACACTCCCTTTTGCTTTAAATCATGATTGCCTAGGAGACTGCTGATGTCAAGATCTGTAGTGAATAAGAAGTTATGTTGGGGTCTGTTCTCACCCAGAATAAATTGGATTGCTTCAGAAGATATTAATTAATCAACTGGAGTCTTATGGATTACTTTTATGCTGCCTTTATGTGCTTTATGGATCTTTAAAGTTTTAGTCACCATTGACTTGCATTGTATGGACCAACAGAGCTGAGATATTCTTCTAAAAATCTTTGTTTGTGTTCTGCAGAAGAAAGTAATCATACACATTTACTATTCTAAAATATGTCAAATTGTAATAATAAAAGTGTGTCCAAACTTTTGACTGGTAGTTTAAGTTTTTACCCGCTTTTACATGAGGGAATGGGCAAAAAACTACTTGTGCCGATAGGTTTATGCTTAAACCTATTTATAACCTTACCTTGATAAAGGAAAACGGTTCAATGCATTTTCATGACCTTACACATTGTTAACTAATAAAGCATAATCGGTGTAAAATCGTTCATGGAGTTCTGAAGAAAATAAAGTATCCTTGATAAACTCCTGATAATGATATCAAAATGCTCGTTTTGTGATTTTGATTCCTAATTGGCAAATTTTTACTTGCATTTAGCACTTTGCAAGTATTCATTTTGGACCCTCCATGCACATGCGTACTGCAGACGCACATGCTGTGATTTATTGATCATTGATCATGTTGTAAGTAGTTTTAACATGCAGATCAATGCAGGGAAGTATGACAGGTGAGTGAGAGTGAGAGAGTGAGTGAGAGAGAGTCTGTCTGTCTCCTCTCGACTGTCTGGTTGCCCTCAGCTACCAGACATGATGTCATATGCAGTTAAACGTGAACTTCATGACTTAAG
Source organism: Xyrauchen texanus (assembly GCF_025860055.1). NCBI lineage: Eukaryota > Metazoa > Chordata > Actinopteri > Cypriniformes > Catostomidae > Xyrauchen > Xyrauchen texanus. The sequence continues at coordinate 6,677,392 of NC_068286.1, read as the reverse complement.
AGTATGGATGGACACTACCAGCGAGGATTATGCTGTAGAGAAAGCAATAGAAAAGAGGGAAGAGAAAGAGACAAAGAAAGTTATATAGGAAACCACATTCAAATATTTTAGAAGTTCAGCTTTTAGTAAGTTAAAACATCTTGAAACTTCTTGTACTTCTCAGACAACAGAACTCTTTCATATTTTATCCAAAGTGTTAAACCCAGCATGGGAAAATGTTTTATTCTGCATTTTATTTTGCCAGTGGAAGCAGCTCTGTAAACAAGGCGACATCGTCTTCTCTGAGCTTGAATGTGGCGCTTTATAGTTGTACTGTAGCAGTACAGTTTGTAAGTGTTTATTACTGCTTCCACTGAACTCTAGTGGTTATTCCGAGAACTGTCTCAATATTACTGCTACATTATGTGGGACAAACGGTCAGGACTTCAGTGCAACCTGTAGGAATTGTAAGTTAGGAATCAAACACCCAAAAATAAGAATTCTGTTATCATTTACTCACCCTCGTGTTGTTCCAAACCCATATTTAAAAAAATATTTTTAAGTGTCCGAGCTGCTGTTTTTCATCCAATGAAAGTAAAAGGAGACCGGCGCTAAAGTACCATAAAAGCAGTCCGTATGGCTCATAGACTCACACATCGTGTGTGGAAAGGTTTTGTGTAACTATGTGCAAACGCAAATGAGATTTCAGAGGCTATTTAAAGGTATTTGAATACATTTTGGGGGATTTTCCACACAGCTATCATATGGCAACAGACAGAGTTTTTCCAACGGTCCATTCATAAGCCTTTATAATTAATATAATTAATCCAAAAAATTAAGATTAAGCAATGTTGTCGGTTTTTAATACAAATCAGGAAATACGGAATTACATATTGTAGTGATGAGGGCAAATCGCCAGTCAAGGAATTGTATCTTGTGATTTAATATTTATAGTAATATGTATTCTAATGACTTTGAGTTTGATATAATGATGACGTGGCATCAAAAATATAGTATTAGCTGTCATAGTCATACAGGTTTGGGATGACATAAAGGTGATTCAGTTATTGCAGATTTTTTTTTTTTTCCTTTAAAATTAAATGGACAGAAGACTCATTTACACAGACATTTGGGCAGCCAGATGTGGCTGAACTATTATTTATGTTTCCTTGAGTTAGTACTTGTTTTGTGGAGTAACTCACATTAATTTCCTTCTTGCAGTCGTGGTTCCTTTGATGAGCCTTTGCACTGAATCGAATCTGCAATGAAAACTGGAAATGGAGTCCCAAAGCTAAGTATGGAACTTTCTCACATGCCCCTCTAAAGCCTCACACAGACAGACACAGCAAACACACACACACAATTCCTGAAAACTTTGCTGCCCTATTCCGGATGAGGAATCTGTACGACTTCAGCATTACCCCTCGGAGAACACACAACACTGACGACAGATGACCGGATGGAAAACCCATTCAGAAGGAATGACAAACCACCTTTCAACGTCTTCATTATGTTCCTGAGGCAACCAGTACATTGACCAATCCCCTTATCCTTCCTTTGATTTGCTCATACACCCACCAATCATATGCCATTTTGAGTCAAATCCATTTCTTACCCGTCAGAACTAATTTGGGTTCTACTCTGGACATGAAATCTGAAACGAAAATGTATCTTGGATGATGTATATTATGGACTCATTGATTGGCTCCATCTGAATACGCCCAGGAACACACGTGTGATTGGCTAGAGAGACTCAACTGAACTCTTCTGATTGGCTAATTCACTCACTGTTTACTTGTTGACAAGCAATAGACTGTGAGCAAAACAGTCAAACAACACGTAACACTAACTGTGTGCAATTCACCTAAACATATGCACTATTGAAGTGATCAATGAAAAGGAATGACCGATAGTTTGGCCTCAGATTTGCAATGTGTAGTCAGACTACACGTTTCTAAGGTAAAAAGTTGCACATGCACGCACGCACGCACGCACACACACACACACACACACACACACACACATGAAAACACAGATCATGTCTCGTCATAGCTTGAGGAGAGCAACAGAACCTGCAAATACACCCTTCAATGACAGCACTACACTGAGACATTGGTACCGCCGCAGTCATAACATATAATCTCATTTCAAGAACCTGGCTTTTGGTCTTCTGACAGTTATGGAAAGAAGGGTCAAGCACGATTGACTTGTTTTGGGGTTAAACCTTAATGACATGTAATATATATTAGAATTCTTTCATTACGTTGTGTTGATGAATTAAAAGGCCAGTGATTTGAGTTATGCGATCTTGCATTAATGAATTAATGTGGGTTTGAGCATTTTAGCACAACTATTGTTCAATCTGAATGCTTGTGCGTCCATACAGTATGCTACAGTAGGCCCTGAACACAAGGGCTTATTTTACATTTCTTAGCTTTGGGTTTGGTTTTGCAGTACAGTACATTTGCTGGGGATAATCTCACTTTCACCCTTAAAACAAAAGAAAAAAATAAGAAATTAAGACTTTATTTTTTTATTTGATTCTGACATTTTTTTTAATGACAAATAGGAACATTTCTTCCCCCAATTCTCATTACTGTAATGCACAACAGTCTCATTCTCATTGCTTTAATGCAAAAACTAACAAAAACAAAACAAAAGAGAAATTGTAAATGATACACCATGGTAGTATTTGTTGTCCTGCTTTTAATTTATGCTTTAAAATACAGATTTTGTTTTTTACTGTAATACAGTAAAAAAATAACCATTGTGAAACAATGTGTTTACTCAATAGTAAAATTTTAAGACACATTAAGGTAATGGGAATTCATGCTGATTTCAAAAATACGGTAATGCAGTGAGTTTTTACTGTAATTCAGTAACAAGAATTACTACTGAGAATTAAATCTCAAAATTAAAATGTTAAGACACATTAAGGTAACAAGTTCAAGCTAACTTAAAAAATACTTTAATGCAATGAGTTTTTTTTTTACTGTAATTCAGTAAAAATGACTGAATTACAGTAAAAATTACTGTATTACAGTAACAAGAATTACTAATGAGAATTAAATCTAAAAATTAAAATGTTAAGACCCATTAAGGTAACGAGTTCAAGCTAACTTAAAAAATACTTTAATGCAGTGAGTTTTTTTTAACTGTAATTCAGTAAAAATGACTGAATTACAGTAAAAATTACTGTATTACAGTAACGAGAATTACCATTGAGAATTAAAACTCTAAATTAAAATGTCGAGACACATTAGGGTAATGAGTTCATGCTAATTTAAAAAATACTTTAATGCTGTGAGTTTTTTCTGAATTACAGTAAAAATTACTGTATTGCAGTAACAAGAATTACTGAGAATTAAATCTCAAAATTAAAATGTCGAGACACATTAGGGTAATGAGTTCATGCTAATTTCAAAAATACTTTAATGCTGTGAGGTTTTTTTACTGTAATTCAGTAAAAATGACTATTACTGTAATGAGAAAAACCATTGAGAATTAAAACTCAAAAGTAAAATGTCATATTAAGGTAATGAGAATTTATGCTTATTTTTAAAATACTGTAATAATTTTATTTTATTGTCATATAGTAAAAATAATTATGATTGAAATCTAAAATTCAAATGTAAAATGTCTGATCATGATCATTGTCATGAAAATAATGTCACAAATCAAGAAATGATACTAAAATGTCCCAAGCCAAATATAATTTTTTATTTTATTTTTTTTAATGTAATCTGGACATGTTTTAGTGAGATTCAAACTTTGCAACAACAAAAAAAACTAAAAAAAAAAGTGTTTTAGTTTTTGTGTGCTTTTAGTTTTCACATTGTAATACCCGCTTGGACTGCTTGTGGACTTGTGCTTTCCAAAAGGTTTTTGTTTTTAGAATAACAGGTTAATTACAAACATATCATTAAACTCTCCTTCAACTTGAATGTGACTAACAAATGGACAATCTATAAGCTTCATTAACTAGATATTGGGGTCTCTATGATGTCAACAGTGCTCTACCCTTCCTACCAATCACACTCTCCATTAGATTACAGTTCCTTCATATCTTTATCATTGTCTCTCCACGCCTCATTTTTTGTTTCAGTACACCAGTATAGCCTGGCTTACAAGACAATCTACCAATGGCTGCCATTTAGCCTTCCAGAATTGCAGTAAACTAAGGAACATACATAAACACGCACACAAACATTGCACTATGACACATGCCCACACCCTTAAAGGACAAAGGGAAACCTTAAAAGGGAGACTTCGCCCATAAATTTAAATTCTGTCAGTACTTTACCTAACCCTCATTTCAAACCTGTTTGAGACTTTGTACTGCGGAACAAGAGAGAGCATTTTTTAATGACTATCTAGGTTCAATGGCAGTAGATACTGATTCACCTACAAGTTTCAAAAAGGACGCAAAAGTATCATAAAAGTAGTCCATGCATTTTGTGCGTCATATTCCAAGTCTTCTGAAGCCATACGATTAACACCAAATTTAGGTCTGTTTTTGGTGCAAGTAGCTCATTCTCAGATTGTTTAGCTCTTAAAAAAACAGGTTTTTACAAGGCAAGTTCTTGCATGTAAATGGCTGTGAAACAACGGGATGATGGGTAAATTATGACAGAAGTTTCATTTTTGTCTGAACTATCTCTTTAAACTCCTGTACCGAATTTAGATTTTAGAATACGCACCCTATTTAAAGTCAGATATATTTATATTTTGAGACAAAACAATAGAGAAGAACACGTTTCGCTGTTCAAACAGCACAAGAACAGACTCTCGAAACCACTGACCTCACTAAATAACTGGACTGCCTGGCTGTCAATCACATGTCAGGGACTCTGATTGGCTGAGAGAGCGGCCTGCCGCTCGTCCCTCGGTTTCTTGTCCAAAAAACGGACGTTATTTTACCATCCAAACACATCAAAGTGCCTCAGTGTCCCCTTTACATGCAATTCAGGGTCTTCATGTATAAGCTACAAAATAATTTGTACAATATGTATCATGGGCTTAGCAAGAAACAACATATAAGCAACTGCAAACATCATATTTACAGATGTTAGATCATATCATACTCACACTGTATATATATATATATATATATATGGATATATGTATAATTTTTCCGCTGTGAAATTAGCTCTGTGGCAGTCTAGTTATTTTTTGACCTTTCACCCGAGTCAGTGACATCATTGGAAAATGTCTCGAAATAGTAAACCTGAAAACACGGGTCTTTGCAAGCTTCGGTATTGTTCAGGTCAGTGCAAATAGATCAAAAATACACTTTCATATCCAAGGAAAACAATATGTCAAAGAAAACAAGAAAGGTTTTCTTAGTTAAAAAGTGTTATTGTTGAGAGGTAAAAGTCGATATATGTGGACTGAGCCGTGTGCAATGTGTTGGGTAGTTATCCATGTTTGTCTGAGATTTTTAAGAAAGAGACACAAGTGAAAAAAAAAAGAAAAAGAAAAAAAAAAGGTTGAAGTCTGCGAGCTCCTGGACTCTAAATATGAGGGCCACAACAAGAATCCCAGTCTTTGTAAGTGTTGGGGAAGTTCCTTTTTACATTTAGTTGATCTTTTTTTGTTTTATGTTTTATTTGTAATCTTTTGTTTTTACCTATTTTTGGGGTGGGGGGCTGAAGGAACAATTTTGTGAACTGTCAAAACAAATGTGTATTACAAAAAAATAATGCTGGTGCTTCTGTTACTCATGCAAATACCACACCAGAATGACTTTCATAAGAGACACATTTTACAAAACCTCTTTCTTGTTTCTTCTCTTTTGTATTTACTGAGTGGGGGTTCAAATTTTTATATATCGGTTCTGACAAAAGGCATTTGACTACAACCTTTAAGAAAAGCAATGCCCCTTCTTAAGGCTGGGATATATTTGGTTTTCCCACAACATCATTGCTAAAACAATGAGTTCATATGCAGGACAGCAGATTCTTTACATTTTGCTTTTATGACTTTTGTCTAACTTTAGAGGTTAGATTCACGGTAGAGGTTTCTCACAAGCAATCAAATGTTCGCTCAAATTGTCCGATTCATTTAGGTGAGGATCGTTTGAAGTGTGTTAGTGTGAGTAGCGTTTCGTTAGACGTTCTTGTAGTTTAGAGCACATGTGGTTTGAGGGGAGAGGAAGAAACACGTTGGAAATCAATGAGCCGCGGCCCCCGTATCGCCCTGGAAACACTTCCAGTATGTAAATGAGCTCCCATAGTATTCGTGCTGTAGTGTAATAGGTGAGCATTTAAAGGTTGTCCCATTGAAAGTGCCTTTTGTTCACAGACACCATCTTGTAAATGAGAACACCCGTCTTTCCTTCTACTTCTCTGCTTTCTCAAGTCGTATACACAGTATATAGTACTACAAGAAAATGGATGTGATTTTGTTCTTTATATTGTACAATGATGGGAAAAAAGTTGATAAAAAGAAAAAAAAAATGGTTCCCTTTTTCTCTGTACCTGTCAGTTTCTCTTGCACTGGTCCGAAACCTAGTGAGCCACCTATGTAGGCAGCATTTTAAGTCATCATAAATTGTGCAGAGCCGTTAGCATAGCAACATTTGTGCAATGGGTGCCATTTGTAACATGCAAAAAGTTGACCAAATCGGTCACATGTGAGGTTATATTTCAGCCTGAGAAGACAAGCTGCCTATGTAGGCAGTAGACACCAAGGCAGCTCACTAGGTTTTGGAGCGGAGTCTTTATCTTCATGGCACTGTATATGTCTCCCTATCTTTCTCTTCTCTTTCCTCCCTCTTCCTACTTTTGAAAGAGTTGATAAAAAAAAAATTTAAACCTGTTTTTTCTCAAGCAAGATGTTGTAAACTCTAATGTTATATCCCTGTCTGTATGCTTCACATGTTAATATCATACCGCCTCTCTCTCTCTTCAGTCAAATGTAGGGGGCTCTGAGTAGAAAACGCCCTGTTAATGCTGATCCAGGGCCAGCTTACACTTCCTAAAACACAACTGAGAACAGCTGTAACAGGGCCACTTGAAGGGTCGTGTGTGTTGTGTCTTGGGAAGGGGTGCAGCCCTGGGTAAGAGGTTTTCTTTTGGCATCAGGGGCTTGGCTGTAGAAGAAGAGCACTGGACCTGGCGACACAGATCAGTCTTGTTTCTTTGTCTTATATTTATTTCAGTTTTGTTTTGGAGTCTCAAGGGAAACTCTCAGTCTCCATTGGAAAAGCAACTTTTTGTTTTAGTGTTTTTTTTAGACCAGCTATTTAAAGAACTTGACTGATTATTTGATAAATGCACCTTATACACAGATTGATTGGGCAAGAGACAAATGCATTAATAACATGCCATACGTAAGTATCATTTTGATGCTGACAGCAGCCTGCCTGCTAATGGCTTGGATATGCAGCAGAAAGGTTGCATGTTGAATACCAAGTAGAAGGTGGCTCAAATACTATTGGGCATCTAAAATTGCAATTAATGTACTGTTGGGTACTTCACATAAAGAGTGTTCGCTAAATAACTAATCTATCCCTCATTGACATACTATTGATATTTTGGTAAATTGCAGTAGATTTACTCGTGCACATGTAGCTGTACACATATCGAAATATCTCAAAGAATTGTGTCTCTGTCACCGGTCCATACGCTCTCCATCCCTGTGCGCCCTCAAAAGAGTCCTTGGCAATCTGCATGTGTTATTTACAGATTCTTTTCCATTCTAAAAACTAAAAACTTTGTAAAGAGCAGCACCTGATTGAATAAATTATGTTCTTGACTGTACAAAGATCATGGTTTTGGTTTGTTTAATGGACGGTGACATCACCACGACTTCAATCTGTCAATTAGACTTTATTGATCCCAATAGGTCAGGCATTACAGTAAATTATACAACAAATTAAGAAGCAGGCCCACATGGAATTTCCACACAACTGGAATGCCCATCATTCAAAGTTCTACACATTCTGGACCATGTAAGTTTATTAAATATTTGGGGTTCAATATTGGGTTCAGCTACCAATACAAGTGTAATACTCTTAAATTTGACCATATTTAAAACCATTCCTCAAATGCAGAAAATGCAACAAAAAGTCCACAGATTCCATCTAGGCCTGCAGATATGTAAACAAAATCTTGTGTCTGGCAATTTGGAGACTGCATAAAGGAGCAGTCCTTTGCGTTGAACCTTTAGGACGACAATGAGTGCGTTTACATGCATAATTTCACATTGATGAATAAGCCGTCAACTTGTGTGGTTATGTACACGGCATAAGTAGCATTCCCTTTATCTGCATAAACAGTTTAAACCTAAATCAACTGACACGGGTACAAGTCTGATGTAAATGCAATTCTTACGTTGTTGGATTTTCTAAATGAGCCATCTATTAGTATTTATTAGCATATTGGTGTGCATGTAAACGCTCTCAATGTTAAAGGTTTCTGGATCCAGTGAACCTGCTAAAAAGGTGGTTGATCCAACTGTATTGAAGCTCTTGAACTCTCAAATAGACTTCACTGTGCTCTTAATACATAATAAGAGGAACTCATTGTCAGCTTTACATAAATATGCTTCAAAAAATCTTTGCAATCTGGCAGCACAAAAAGTTTCAAACTACATGTTGCTGTAACAGGCCTCTGATTTTTGCCTCTGCAATGCAAGCAAGCTCTTCTTTGCTGTATTGGTACAAGTTGGTCCTCTTATACAGGGAAATTAAGCGAATCTATCAAATGTCTAAGGAAAATTAACCTCCCTAAATGAAACTTACTGTCATTTATACTTACGATCTTTTTAAAGTTAAATGTTTTGCTCCAAGTGACAAGATGAGATGATGGAAAGTATGCTTTATATGTCTTTTTTTTTTTTTTTTTAAAGGATAATAAATAAGGAGCTTAAAAAGGAAGTGTGCATAATTTCTGTCACCAAACGAAACTGCAAAAATAACGACTGTTCAAAAAAAGTTTTAAACACTGTCCCATCTTCCACCGGTTGGGCAAACAGGCCTCAAACTCACTGTCTGGTCCAATCAAATTCATTGTAATTTTGTTTATGCCAATTGTTGCATTAAAATTACACACTTCACCTTTGAATGGGACAGGTGGGGTTATCAAACAAAAACTTGTATACATTCAAACCACCGATCGTCACTCAGGTTATGAAGTTCATTAACAAATGTGTCACTCAGAATCATCACCTTATAGAAACACTGTTAGAGACCGAGTTTAAAACTGATATTATTTGGACTATCTTATATCCTGTTTTAATGCTGTTGTCACATTCATCTGAAGTGTGTGCAGGGAGAAATACAGAAATATCTCTGATATTAGAGAAATTTATAAAATTCTCCTTTAGACATTTATTATTAATCCTTCTCCAAAATAAAAACAAACAAGCGATTCTTATATGCACATCTAACCTTGCTCATCATATCCCATAATATGACTAGGAGAGCGTTTACTTTCAATTGATGCCGATTTAGTCAAATATTCCCTAAGGAAACACACACACATAACACACATTCACGTGCAAGCACACCCCTTCAACATGCTCGAGTGCATTCAATCCAAATGCCATCAATTCCATTGGAATTTTTTCATTGAAATACATCCGCCCCATTCCCACCCAGTCTGCGAGTCTCCCCTTGACTTATAAACACAAAGAAATAATGGGGAAAACTGGTGTCCCGAGTAGATGCAGTGCATGTGTGGTGGAGGGGAAGGGGCACGCAGGCGTTCCACGACTCTCATTCGTCCTCGAAATTCTGATTGAGCAGGAAGTTGGCCGCCAGATTCTCGTTCTTCTCGCAGGCGAAGTACGCCTGGACCACCAGGGCTTCGGAAAAACCAAGAGCTTTTAACTTAAAAAGAGAAACAGGAAAATGGAAAAAGGAAAAAGGTGATTATTTACAAGGGAACAAATCATGAAAAACACTTTTTATTTATTCCTTTTTTTATTTATTTAAAAGTTCCACCTAGACCATTTAAGCTGGCGCCACACTAGCAGACTCCAAACAACTAGATTTTGGCTGAGGGTGTCTCATGCTCTCTTCAAGCAGAGCTATGACACACTTGCCAACTCACCAAAACTCACACTCTCTCTCTCTCTCTCTCTCTCTCTCTCTCTCTGATTCAGTCGATATAACAAACTGGGTACTGCATGAGCATAAACATTTGTAATCCAGTATATAAATTTAGGTAGCGATTCATGGAGTAACTTTACCTTGTGAAAGTATGTGATTGTGTATTTATCCCCTCGAGGCTTGCCGTAGTAATGTGTATGTCCATATGCAGCTTTCAGCGAGTAAACAAATTACGTTAAATAAAAACAGACTGTTGTGGCTCAACTTTCTGATTTCATTAGTCATTTACTGTAGAAAAACGCAGGAAAATGCTTGGAAAACGGTCAAGTGATTAACAACCTTCTACTGGTAGATGCTAATGCATGCTCAATCTACCTCCACCTGGCCACTGATTATGTTAATGAAACGCACACCTGAAAATCACTAGACAAATCAGATAGTGTGACGCCGTTTTAGCTGCAAAAAAATGGCTCAATTCAAAAATTATGATATTGACATCACAAACATGAATGCATTAACATTGATGCCCACATTTACAATCAACACCAAATGAGCAATGAATTATCAGTATTGGCCAGAATAAGTTGTGAAATATTGGTTAGCAGTACCAGCCACAATTAACTAAGTTTCCATCCAAGGGTTTATTTTGCGACAAAAGGTGTAGCGCATCAAAAAGGTTACTGATATATAATATATATAATTATTGCTGTGTCAACATAATATTTTCTGTTTAACTCTAGCGCAATAAACTATGTTGATACTTCAAATGTTGCTGTTTGGAAACACTTCGTCGATAAAATTGGCATTATCACAAATATTGTGTCACATGACAGAATTTACCCCAATCATTAGACTGTGTTAATCATGACGACAAGGTATACATCCTTGAAAGTCAATTCATTGTACGTGAGACATTACTCACACTGCACAGATCCGATGATGCAAACATATCCGAGTCATGACACTTCCAGGAGTGCCAACACAAATATCTCCCATCATGCACCTGTCATCGTCAAGTGCGCGAAGAACAAAAGAATGGCCACTCTTTGCGATTTAATTTAAATGTTTTACATTTATTATTTACCAAATGAAAAAAAACTATATTGTTAGGCCTATATACTTGCCTTTTCTTTACACAAAATTAAATTAGCCTTACCCTGTTCTGTAGATGAATAAAGTCGGCTGAATGACATTCTCAGAATGTTCGACACTTTTTTCAAGAATAAACTATCAGAACTGTTTGTCCAATGTTGAGTTCACCGCATAAATGTTTATTTAATAGCTGTGCACACAGCATATACACATCGATGGCTGGTCCTTATACTAAAATCAAAAGTTACTTCGTGCAGGTTGCCAGCTTGAACTGGGCCATGACGATTCGCTTTCGGCCAATGCATATTGGTTTTCGATCCAGACATTTCATATGAGTGCAACCCTATTGCAAACTCAACTATGGTTATTTAGGGAAATGACAAGAAACAAAGTACAAGGAACATACCCTGACCCCTGATTGACTAAACATACAGGTCAGTGGTTTTCACTCACCCTCTCAATGGCTTCTTTCTCCTGTTGTGTCACTTGGATGTAACTGCCGGGTGTTCCTTCATCAGCCACAGCACCCAGGTCAGCGAACTCCCCACCCTCTCCGCCCTCCCCTTCACCCACCGGTGCGTTCAACATCTGGATGAACAGCTCCTGATGCTGGCTGATTTGCTGTCGTCAACAAAAACATTGTCGCGGTGAGTAACAGGCATTATACCTTGTCTGTGAAGCGGTATGCTTCCTACAACATTCATCATCAGGAGTATGAGAGACTGCTGATCACCTGCAGTAGTTCTGGGTTCTCCTGACCCAGCTGCTGTAAGAGGGCCGGCAGTAAGGACGGGTTCTGCTGAATCACCTGCCTCATACTCTGAAACTGCGGCTGTGAACGCAGGAACTCCAGAGGATTCTCACCTAACACAACATCAATTTTACATCACAATCATATATGATGTCATTCTAAAATCAAGCAACATAGTGAATATTGCAATGTGCTTTTTATTTAGCTACAAGGTTTAATAAGAACCGTGCCATTAAGCAAATTTTTTCATAAGGCACGCTCATTGATTTACAGGTTTCTCACCTTCTGTGGAGGGTGTGTCAGTGGTGATTTGGGCTGGGGCAGGGCTGGTTTCCTGAACAGGGACTGAAGGGATCCCCTGAGAGAGAAAACATCATCACACTCAAATACATGCACAGAAAAAATACTGGAACACTCTCAAAGCCAGCAGCTCAGTGCAAATACATCAAAAGTTAAAAAGCACACGTATTGTAATGTTTCTCAAATGTTTTCAGGAACTCTTTTACTTTGAGTAATTATGAGTGTAAGTGATCTGGATGTAGGAAACTGGAATTTGTGTGAGCAGCAAAATCACTCACATTGAGCAGGTACTCCACAGCACGATGAGGGTTATTGTAACTGGCCTTGAGTGCAGCCACCACTTTATCTCGCTCGTAGCCCATAGACATGATATTAGTGAGCATGGCATCATACTCCTGTCCTGTCACTGCAAAACACATGCGCAAGAATATCAGAAAACACAAGAGAGGAAGTGTCATTTCTACCCCTGCTGCAGGTTTTTGTCAATTAACTATAACGAACAAGAGATTTTTATAATCAAAGTGTCTGGAAATTATCTTGGATTACTTTTTCCATTACCCAAAGTTGAAGATGCATCTTCCCCATCAGCCACAACACTCCTACCACTGCAAAACAAGCACACAACACCCTTAGATTATGAGCAGGAATAGTGGAATAGTTCTCGCAAAAATTTAAATTCTCTCTTTAATGCAAGCGAATGGTGACCAGAACTTTGAAGCTCCAAAAAGCATATAAAGGCAGCATAAAAGTAATCAATATGACTCCAGTGGTTTAATCCATGTCTTCTGAAGTGATCCAATTGGTTTTGAGTGAGAACAGACCAAAATATATATTTTTGGAGCTTAAAAATTTTGGCCACCATTCACTTGCATTTTATGGACCTATAGTGATGAAATATTCTTCTAAAAATCGTAAATTGTGTTCTGCTGAATAAAGAAAGTCATACACATCTGGGATGGCATGATGGTGAGTAAATGATGAGAGAACTTTCATTTTTGGGGGAACTATTCCTTAAATTGTTTTTCATTTTTTTTTTTCATTTCTGTGACTCAAGCCTAAAAATTACAGCTGTAAACTTTCATGATATTTCCAGGTTTTCCATGCCTGTGAACCCTTTACAAATACCAACAATAAACAAAAAAAATGTAAAATAATTTTTGGCCTCACCCGTCAGGGGTCTGTGCAGGTGAGACAGATGCAGGGGGGTCATCCAGGCACTCGTCTTTGGGGATAGGGATGGCTGCGGGGGCTGGAAGTGGAGGAGGGGAGGAGGAGGATGAGGAGGAAGAAGAAGGTGCAGCAGAGGATTTGGGCAGCTCTGAGGGTGGGGTGGGTGGCGACTTTGTCTGGAAGAGAAAAATCTTCATACTCAAAACATTTAATCTGAAAAACAATTTCAGCATTTATTCAAAGATATATTTGAATGTGCCATTTCAGTGCTGAAAGACTTTGTCATCTGACCTTTGACACCATCACCACCACAAAGTTCTTCTCGTCAATTTTGTACTCCTTGATGGGGGTGTCATCCTGCAGGATTTTTCCGGCATAGATGAGCTTCTGTCCTGCCACTGGAAAACTGTCTCTGCCCTTCTCAGCCTCAATCTTCTCCTTCAGTGCCTTCACCTGAATCATAATAATGATAAAATCATACATTTACATCTCACTTCCTATATTTTCTGTAACATGACAGGGACTCATTCATAACTCAGGCAATGGATATAGTTTGTCGTATGTTTATATAATCAGTACTTCCATACATTTATCCATTTTTTTACTATTAGTTCACTATTATCAATAATATCAATCCATCACCTATCTGCACATCCATCCATCTTACTTTCACTTCTTATTATTTATCAATCACAATTTCTGTATTATCTATCTATCTATCTATCTATCTATCTATCTATCTATCTATCTATCTATCTATCACAAATTCTGTATTATCTATCTATCTATCACAAATTCTGTATTATCTATCTATCTATCTATCTATCACAATTTCTGTATTATCTATCTATCTATCTATCTATCTATCTATCTATCACAATTTCTGTATTATCTATCTATCTATCTATCTATCTATCTATCTATCACAATTTCTGTATTATCTATCTATCTATCTATCTATCTATCTATATATATATCTATCTATCACAATTTCTGTATTATCTATCTATCTATCTATCTATCTATCTATCTATCTATCTATCTATCACATTTCTGTATTATCTATCTATCACAATTTCTGTATTATCTATCACAATTTCTGTATTATCTATCTATCACAATTTCTGTATTATCTATCTATCACAATTTCTGTATTATCTATCTATCTATCACAATTTCTGTATTATCTATCACAATTTCTGTATTATCTATCTATCTATCACAATTTCTGTATTATCTATCTATCTATCACAATTTCTGTATTATCTATCACAATTTCTGTATTATCTATCTATCTATCACAATTTCTGTATTATCTATCACAATTTCTGTATTATCTATCTATCTATCACAATTTCTGTATTATCTATCTATCTATCACAATTTCTGTATTATCTATCACAATTTCTGTATTATCTATCTATCACAATTTCTGTATTATCTATCTATCTATCACAATTTCTGTATTATCTATCACAATTTCTGTATTCTCTATCTATCTATCTATCACAATTTCTGTATTATCCATCTATCTATCACAATTTCTGAATTCTCTATCTATCTATCACAATTTCTGTATTATCTATCTATCTATCTATCTATCACAATTTCTGTATTATCTATCTATCTATCTATCTATCTATCTATCACAATTTCTGTATTATCTATCTATCTATCACAATTTCTGTATTATCTATCTATCTATCACAATTTCTGTTCTATCTATCTATCCATCTATCACAATTTCTGTATTATCTATCTATCCATCTATCACAATTTCTGTATTATCTATCTATCTATCACAATTTCTGTATTATCTATCTATCTATCTATCACAATTTCTGTATTATCTATCTATCTATCTATCTATCACAATTTCTGTATAATATCTATCTATCTATCTATCACAATTTCTGTATTCTCTATCTATCACAATTTCTGTATTATCTATCTATCTATCACAATTTCTGTATTATCTATCACAATTTCTGTGTTATCTATCTATCTATCTATCTATCACAATTTCTGTATTATCTATCTATCTATCACAATTTCTGTATTATCTATCTATCACAATTTCTGTATTATCTATCTATCTATCTATCTATCACAATTTCTGTATAATATCTATCTATCTATCTATCACAATTTCTGTATTATCTATCTATCACAATTTCTGTATTATCTATCTATCTATCTATCTATCTATCACAATTTCTGTATTATCTATCTATCTATCTATCTATCACAATTTCTGTATTATCTATCTATCACAATTTCTGTATAATATCTATCTATCTATCTATCTATCACAATTTCTGTATTCTCTATCTATCTATCAATCACAATTTCTGTATTATCTATCTATCACAATTTCTGTATTATCTATCTATCTATCTATCTATCTATCTATCACAATTTCTGTATAATATCTATCTATCTATCTATCACAATTTCTGTATTATCTATCTATCACAATTTCTGTATTATCTATCTATCTATCTATCTATCTATCTATCACAATTTCTGTATTATCTATCTATCTATCTATCTATCACAATTTCTGTATTATCTATCTATCACAATTTCTGTATAATATCTATCTATCTATCTATCTATCACAATTTCTGTATTATCTATCTATCTATCTATCACAATTTCTGTATTCTCTATCTATCTATCTATCCATCCATCACAATTTCTGTATTATCTATCTATCACAATTTCTGTATTATCTATCTATCACAATTTCTGTGTTATCTATCTATCTATTTATCTATCTATCACAATTTCTGTATTATCTATCTATCTATCACAATTTCTGTATTATCTATCACAATTTCTGTATTATCTATCAATCACAATTTCTGTATTATCTATCACAATTTCTGTATTATCTATCTATCTGTCTATCTATCAATCACAATTTCTGTATTATCTATCTATCTATCTATCTATCTATCAGTCACAATTTCTGTATTATCTATCAATCACAATTTCTGTATTATCTATCCATCTATCTATCTGTCTATCTATCTATCACAATTTCTGTATTATCTATCAATCACAATTTCTGTATTATCTATCCATCTATCTATCTGTCTATCTATCTATCACAATTTCTGTATTATCTATCTATCTATCAGTTTCTGTATTATCTATATCTATCACAATTTCTGTATTATCTATCTATCTATCACAATTTCTGTATTATCTATCTATCTATCTATCACAATTTCTGATTATCTATCTATCTATCTATCTATCTATCTATCTATCACAATTTCTGTATTATCTATATATCTATCACAATTTCTGTATTCTCTATCTATCTATCTATCTATCTATCTATCTATCTATCACAATTTCTGTATAATATCTATCTATCACAATTTCTGTATTCTCTATCTATCTATCACAATTTCTGTATTCTCTATCTATCACAATTTCTGTATTATCTATCACAATTTCTGTATTATCTATCTATCTATCACAATTTCTGTATTATCTATCTATCAATCACAATTTCTGTATTATCTATCTATCACAATTTCTGTATTATCTATCTATCTATCACAATTTCTGTATTCTCTATCTATCTATCACAATTTCTGTATTCTCTATCTATCTATCTATCACAATTTCTGTATTATCTATCACAATTTCTGTATTATCTATCTATCACAATTTCTGTATTATCTATCTATCTATCTATCTATCTATCTATCTATCACAATTTCTGTATCTATCTATCTATCACAATTTCTGTATCTATCTATCTATCTATCACAATTTCTGTATTATCTATCTATCAATCACAATTTCTGTATTATCTATCACAATTTCTGTATTATCTATCTATCAATCACAATTTCTGTATTATCTATCACAATTTCTGTATTATCTATCTATCTATCTATCTATCTCACAATTTCTGTATTATCTATCTATCTCACAATTTCTGTATTATCTATCTATCTATCTATCTATCTAACACAATTTCTGTATTATCTATCCATCTATCTATCTGTCTGTCTATCTATCTAACACAATTTCTGTATTATCTATCTATCTATCACAATTTCTGTATTCTCTATCTATCTATCACAATTTCTGTATTCTCTATCTATCACAATTTCTGTATTATCTATCACAATTTCTGTATTATCTATCTATCTATCACAATTTCTGTATTATCTATCTATCAATCACAATTTCTGTATTATCTATCTATCTATCACAATTTCTGTATTATCTATCTATCTATTACAATTTCTGTATTATCTATCTATCTATCTATCACAATTTCTGTATTATCTATCTATCTATCTATCTATCTATCACAATTTCTGTATTATCTATCTATCTATCACAATTTCTGTATAATATCTATCTATCTATCTATCACAATTTCTGTATTCTCTATCTATCACAATTTCTGTATTATCTATCTATCTATCACAATTTCTGTATTATCTATCTATCAATTTCTGTGTTATCTATCTATCTATCTATCTATCACAATTTCTGTATTATCTATCTATCTATCACAATTTCTGTATTATCTATCTATCACAATTTCTGTATTATCTATCTATCTATCTATCACAATTTCTGTATTATCTATCATCAATTTCTGTATTATCTATCTATCTATCTATCTATCACAATTTCTGTATTATCTATCTATCTATCTATCATATTTCTGTATTATCTATCTATCACATTTCTGTATTATCTATCTATCTATCTATCTATCACAATTTCTGTATTATCTATCTATCTATCTATCACAATTTCTGTATTATCTATCTATCACAATTTCTGTATTATCTATCTATCTATCTATCTATCTATCACAATTTCTGTATTATCTATCTATCTATCTATCACAATTTCTGTATTATCTATCTATCACAATTTCTGTATAATATCTATCTATCTATCTATCTATCTATCACAATTTCTGTATTATCTATCTATCACAATTTCTGTATTATCTATCTATCTATCAATCACAATTTCTGTATTCTCTATCTATCTATCTATCCATCCATCACAATTTCTGTATTATCTATCTATCACAATTTCTGTATTATCTATCTATCACAATTTCTGTGTTATCTATCTATCTATTTATCTATCACAATTTCTGTATTATCTATCTATCTATCACAATTTCTGTATTATCTATCACAATTTCTGTATTATCTATCAATCACAATTTCTGTATTATCTATCACAATTTCTGTATTATCTATCTATCTGTCTATCTATCAATCACAATTTCTGTATTATCTATCTATCTATCTATCTATCAGTCACAATTTCTGTATTATCTATCAATCACAATTTCTGTATTATCTATCCATCTATCTATCTGTCTATCTATCTATCACAATTTCTGTATTATCTATCAATCACAATTTCTGTATTATCTATCCATCTATCTATCTGTCTATCTATCTATCACAATTTCTGTATTATCTATCTATCTATCAGTTTCTGTATTATCTATATCT
This sequence comes from Xyrauchen texanus, assembly GCF_025860055.1. Taxonomy (NCBI): domain Eukaryota; kingdom Metazoa; phylum Chordata; class Actinopteri; order Cypriniformes; family Catostomidae; genus Xyrauchen; species Xyrauchen texanus. The sequence goes on along the minus strand of NC_068286.1, from coordinate 6,658,521 downwards.
ATCACAATTTCTGTATTATCTATCTATCTATCACAATTTCTGTATTATCTATCTATCTATCTATCACAATTTCTGATTATCTATCTATCTATCTATCTATCTATCTATCTATCTATCTATCTATCTATCACAATTTCTGTATTATCTATATATCTATCACAATTTCTGTATAATATCTATCTATCTATCACAATTTCTGTATTCTCTATCTATCTATCACAATTTCTGTATTCTCTATCTATCACAATTTCTGTATTATCTATCACAATTTCTGTATTATCTATCTATCTATCACAATTTCTGTATTATCTATCTATCAATCACAATTTCTGTATTATCTATCTATCTATCACAATTTCTGTATTATCTATCTATCTATCACAATTTCTGTATTATCTATCTATCAATCACAATTTCTGTATTATCTATCTATCTATCACAATTTCTGTATTATCTATCTATCTATCACAATTTCTGTATTCTCTATCTATCTATCACAATTTCTGTATTCTCTATCTATCTATCACAATTTCTGTATTATCTATCACAATTTCTGTATTATCTATCTATCACAATTTCTGTATTATCTATCTATCTATCTATCACAATTTCTGTATTATCTATCTATCAATCACAATTTCTGTATTATCTATCACAATTTCTGTATTATCTATCTATCAATCACAATTTCTGTATTATCTATCACAATTTCTGTATTATCTATCTATCTATCTATCTATCTCACAATTTCTGTATTATCTATCTATCTCACAATTTCTGTATTATCTATCTATCTAACACAATTTCTGTATTATCTATCCATCTATCTATCTGTCTGTCTATCTATCTAACACAATTTCTGTATTATCTATCTATCTATCCATCTATCTATCTATCTATCTATCTGTCTGTCTATCTGTCTATCTATCTATCTGTCTGTCTGTCTGTCTGTCTGTCTATCTATCTATCTATCTATCGATCGATCTATCGATCGATCGATCGATCACACGCCCAACTGATCCCCAATGACCCATAAATGAATAAAAGCTCTTCTTTGTAAGTAAAGGCCATTTATTTCTCGAAATATGCTGCTATCATGAATGTATAGGGATCAAAGGCATTTTGACATGCTTTAAACGCGAGTAAATAAACGCATAAATACCGTCTGATCATCGTCGATGTCTATTTGAATGGTCTGCTGTTGCAAAGTCTTCAGTGTGATCTGCATGGCTGCTCTACCTTTATCTTCTCCTTTATTCCTGAATATGGATCTTTGTGCACGATTATATCCCAAAATAATGTGCGATTTTAAAGCGAGCGGCAGATTAAACGCGTTTAGAGATGAAGCGCTTTAGCTAATAAGCTAAAAACAGGCATTTTCTTCTTTGGTGTTTTGGATGGAGCGGCGGAGCTCCGGAAGGTTTCTTGACACACTGTCACCCTTCGGTCAAAAGTGGAATGACAGTTTGTATCCGTGAACTTGTTTTTAAAGGTACAGTCACTATAACGTACTTGCTTGTTTTGGTTGTTGAGGGGGAGGAGGATTCTACGCTCCTGTGTGTTAGTAAAACTGAATAAATGCTGAATAAAATTACTAATTATTAATTTTGCCATACTTCATTGCAGTGGTAATTTAGTAATCAATTTAACACATTACATCAGGAGTCTGGTTTAATAGTAAAATAAAATATTTGGAAATGATAGATTCTAAAAGCTTATTTTAATGTTTGCCGTAAAGTGGACCCGTTTACTTGTTTTATTCTGAAAACATTATCAACCTGTTTACACTCTCATGAGTCATAATGTGGGTCTTGTCAATGGTTTGTATGGCATCCCATTCAGCACACAACTGAATAAAACAGGCTGCATGATTATTATAAATAATTACTGCCAGAGTAACATTCACATACAGGTGTGAGGGACTTCATCAATATACAAATAACACAAAGAACAAACATATTCCTCTCTCGCCTCCGTGTGCGAATGATGCAAAGGTCTTTTGGGATTTTACTAAAGTTCATCACTGAAAAGGTTTGCTGGCAGATTTGGCACTTAACAGCACACGCAGACTCATGAATGGACATGGAGTGGCTGCATCACACTTTTATAACAAATTTTTTTTTAATTTTTTTTTTTCAAAGAGGAGAAAGCGTGCTCACATGCATGGTTGCCAGATTGCATAAATTGAGTATGACAAGGCAAAATATTTTCTATTTTTGCATGTGTAAATATCTTATTGGGGTGTTGCATCTATTATCTGGCGATCCTGAGCATATAAAAAGGATGCACGATAGGTCAAAGCCAGATATATGAAAAAGAGGACAGCTTTCATGGGGCCTTTAAGGAACTTCTTGAAGTCATAAAGAGATAATTCACCCAAAAATGAAAATTCTCTCATCAAATGCATACAATGCAAGTGAATGCAAGTGAATCAGACCTTTGTAGCTCCAAGAAACAGATCAAAAGATAAGTCCTTTTTTTACTCTAAATCTCCTTTTTCACTTTTACATCTTCAAGTCACATGTGGTGCCTGTTTTGTTAAAAGTTAAAATGGAGATTTAGGGTAAAAAAGGACTTAAACATTTACACTCACCCACATATATTATATCACTTCTAAAGACATTAATTTAACTACTGGAGTCATATGGATTGCTTTATGTGATTTTTGGAGCTACATTTTGTCTGATCACAATTCACTTACGTGAACTGTGATGGACCTACAATGCGGAGATATTCTTCCAATTATTATTACTGTTGTTAATTTTGTTCTGCTGAAGAACGTTAGTCTTACACATCTGGGATGGCATGAATGTGAGTAAATGATGAGAGAATTGTAATTTTTTATTTATTTTTTAAGAGCAAACATCTGGGTTTCAGTATAGCACTTAAAATGGAAGTGAATGGGGCCAATCTATGAACCTTAAAATACACACTGTTTTTAAAAGTATGGCCACAAGACATAAACAATATGTGCATTAACGTGCTTTTAATGTGAATAATAATAATAATAATAATAATAATAATATATATATATATATATATATATATATATATATATATATATATATATATATATATATATATATATATATATATATATATATATATACAGCGTGCCGAACACGCGTAAAGCTAAGACATTTTACAGAATAAAATACATTTTTATTCTGTAAAACGTCTTAGCTTTACGCGTATTCGGCACGATGTGCTAAGAAACTACATTACCCACAATCCACCGATCCGACCGCTTCCGGTCCAAGAGTTTGTAAACATACAAGGAGAGATTAATTCGTCATGAGGTCTCAACTAAAAATATTACTTTACTGAATATCTATTCCATAATTAATGGACATTACATGTCATGCATGCTGTTTACACTTGCGAGGATTAAATCAGACCGAATAGATACATTTGCAAGGATTAAACATTTTGAAAAGATTATTTTTGTGCTGACTCGCGAGACGTTTGTTTTTCTACACACTAGACAGACACCAGACTCAAGCGCGCTCGAGCAGAAGCCTGGCGAGTCTTTTAAAGGCCGCATAGACGTGAATTTGGAGGGTGTGTTGTGCCCTGAATTGTCAGCTTAATGGGGAACTGTCTGTCTTCTCAAGGCGCTGATGATCTGTCCCTGTTGAACGAGTCCGAAGGGGCGAGTCTGCCCGGAGAGCCGCCGCCACCTTACCAGGTGCAGAGGTCATATTATTATGTTGTATTAGTGCAATAAGAATGTGAGCTTCATTTCTCAAGCAAAGCTTGGTGAAGGCAGTTGCAACATTTTCCCCACAGGGTCTGAGACATAACCTTACTTTGTCTGATCTTAAACCGATAGCTCATCCAAAAATGCAAATTCTCTCAACATTTACTCCCCCTCATGTTGTCCCAAACCTGTAAGACTTTATTTTTTTGCAACAAAAAAGGAGATGATGTTAGGCAGAATGTTAGCCTCAGTCACCATTCACTCTCATTGTATGGAAGATGCACTGAAAGTGTATGGTGACAGAGAATGTTGTTCTGTCGTACGTCTTCTATTGTGTTCTTGGTGTTGTAGTGCATTCATTATGTGTGATCAAACTCTCTCATGGCCCCAGGAGCGAGTGCAGGTGCCAGTGTACCATCCCACGCCTAGTCAGACGCGGTTGGCCACTCAGCTGACAGAGGAGGAGCAGGTCCGTATCGCTCAACGGATCGGGCTCATCCAGCACCTTCCCCGTGGGATCTTCGACCCGGGCTCTGAACCTTCTGACAAGAAGATCAAAGAGTAAGTAATGTCCAGACAGTTATGTGAAGGGGTGTAGCTGTTGCTTGTATAGAGTAACTTCTTACACTTCAAGTGCAGAAATTAATTCAGAAATGTTAAATTCAAAGTGAATGCATGAGTCTGTAAACTCAGACTTAAAAAAAAAAGTTGAAGTCAATGTGAAAAACCATTCGCAAAACATTTTACTTATATAATGTTACGTATTTCCTGAGTGAAACTTTGATATTCGGTAAGAAAACAAATGCAGAAACATGAGAAGTGGGTATTAAACACCAGCATGGTGGCAGGCGTTTGGATGGATTTATCACGGATTAAAGGAATATTCTGGGTTCAGTACAAGTTCAGCTCAATCAACAGCATAATGTCGATTAATACAAAACTCATCCATTTTGAATTGTCCCTCCTTTTCTTTAAAAAAATCCCCAAATCTGCGTTACAGCGAAGCACTTATGGAAAGGGGTCAATCTGTAAACATTAAAACACTCACTGTTTCAAAATTATAGCCACAAGACATAAAACATTTGCATGTTAACATGATTTTAGTGTTATACAATTGTTTACTAAACTTCTGTGTAAAGTTATAGCCAATTTTTCAACTTTGTTGCCATGACGACGTAACAGCAAAATAAATGACCATTTAAACAACTTTACAGCTCAAAAAATGCACATGCTTTAACAGAAGGACTAATGTAAGTGGATTTATAAAATTATAAGTTTCATATTTCTGCCTTAAAACCCTCCAAAAATTGGCCCCATTCATTTTTTCTTTTTTATAAGAGGAGGGACGAGTCAAAACAATTTTTTGAAATAAATTATTGGTAGGAAAATGCTTATTCTGTGTCTTGTCTTTGTAACACCTTGGGTATTTTCTTACCCAAAACAAATTAGATCACTTGTGAAGACATGGATTAAACCAATGGAGTATTATGGATTATTATTATTATGCCGCTTTCATTAGCTTTTTAGAGCTTCGTAGTTTTATTTACCATTCACTTGCATTGTATGGACCTACAGAGCTGAGATACTTTGTGTTCAGTAGAAGAAAGAAAGTCATGCACATTTGAGATGGCATGAGGGGGAGTAAATGATGAGAGAATTTTCATTTTTGAGTGAACTAACCTTTAACATGAACAATGTACAACCAGGAACATGCATTAAAGAGAAAGTTTGGTTTTGGGTGAGTTTCATTTCCATGTGATGTCTCTTTCCAGGTGTGTTATTTGCATGATGGACTTTGAGTACGGCGACCCAATCCGGTTCCTGCCCTGCATGCACATCTATCACGTGGACTGCATTGACGCCTGGCTCATGCGCTCCTTCACTTGCCCTTCCTGCATGGAGCCTGTGGACGCCGCGCTGCTGTCTTCCTACGAGACGAACTGAAAGTGCGTCCGAATACTGAGGGACATGCCAATCTCATCAGCCAAGAGCCCTGAGCCGCTTGGGACAGTAGAATAAACAGTGAAGGTCGTGTGAGTGTGTGTCTGTGTTCACAGACCAGTATTAAACTCGAGAGGCCCCAGAAGGGTTTAAAAATTTTGTGACTTGCATGTCAAAGCGCTTTTCAAACACATATAAGTGTAACTGATGTGACAATGAAGTTTAACATAGTGGAAGAAAACACCAAATCATCTCTAATGAAGATAGAGAGTGTTTCTATTGCCAATTCAAAGCAGTTAATTAGGATGCATTTTGGATTAAAGGGATAGTTCACCCAAAAATGCTGCAGAAAAAAATTAAGATTTTTTTATAGAATATCTCAGCTCTGAATGTCCATACAATGCAACTGAATGGTGTCCAGAACTTTGAAGCTCCAAAAAAACCATAAAGTCAGCATAATAGTAATCCATACAACTTCGGTGGTTTAATCCTTGTCTTCAGAATTGATATGATAGATGCAGATGAGAAACAGATCAATATTATGACCTTTTTTACTATAAATTCTCCTCCCTGCCCAGTAAATGGCAACATACATTAAGAATAAGAAAATTGCCAAAAACAAAAAGAGAAAATAGTGAAGATTGATAGTAAAAAAAAGACTTAAAATATTGATCTGGTTTTCACCCACACTTATATCGCTTCTGAAGACGTGGATTAAATCACTGGCGCTTGATGGATTTATTTTATGCTGCCTTTGTGTGCTTTTTGGAGCTTCAAAGTTTTGGTCACCATTCACTTGCATTGAATGGATCTTTTTTTGGATGAACTGTTCCTTTAAACAAATTCATTGTGTTTGCTTTTTCCTTTTTGTTCCAACCAAGTTCACCAAATGTGCAAGACTAACAAGAGGGACTTGCACCCCTCTCTTTGGACGTGAAACTTGCCCATCACAAAACAATTTGCCAAATGAGGTTGTCCTGGTCTGAGTTTGGTGGGTGGAGTTTCTTTGGCTGTGAATGTGCCTTTGATGGCTCAGTATTAAAATCCTGGAAAAAAAACCTTTCCATTAGATGAGAAACACCTAATGAAAATACTTAATTTACAAGAAAACATGTGCGATGTCAATGTTTTCGTTCTTTCCTCTTTTCGTCTGATAGTTTTACTTATTTTTTCCTTTAAGAGTCCAAATATGATATATTATTGTCTCTGTTTTCTTTCGCTGATCACTACAGAAGGATGTGTCCACATCTAAAAAGCTTCCAAAAAATGCAAGTGTAATGTAGCGTGTCGTTTTGTGTTTAGTCATGTTTGAGGTGGTTTAGTGGTAGACTCTGGGTTTTGCCTCGTCAGCTGCTGTTTTCCAGGTGCTGGGGTGAAAGTTGAGTTTATACTGGTTTTGGATCATTTGTGTCCCCAAATGCTGGTTTTTGCTGTTACTTGTTGGATCCTGTAAGTACCCTCTTTGCTTTGCCTTGACCTTGTGGTCTATTTGGATTGATCTGTGGGGGCTGTGTTTATAGTTTCTTGTTTTATTGGTGATTTAATTTTATTTCTGAAAAGTATAATAATGATACAATCACTAAACTGTGTGCACCTTTCAAATTCTGTCGACTAATTGAAAGCCGACATTGACAGTGGAAGCTTTAAAGCTATTCCTTGTTTTTCTCATTTACTTAACTGATTAGAGTAAACGTGTTTGAACTAAGCAAGAAAAAATTGACTTAAAGTGAGTAAATGCTTCAGTTTTGATACTGCTTGTAGTGTCTTTTCTATATGTTCAATGAAAACATTTGACTTGTGAAATGTGTCAGTTTGAACTACCTATGCTAAAAAGAAGGTTTTACGTTCGTTGTTTTGTTCGTTCATTTTCTGGGCTGGGTTAATAATGTTAATTGGATTGAACTTTGTGAAAGATATAGTTCACCCAAAAATCAAGATCTCATAATTTACTCACCCTCATGCATCCTAGACTTTCTTCTGCTAAACAAAAATTATGATTTTTAGAATAAAATTTCATCTTTGTTGGTCCATACAATGCAAGTGAATGGTGACTAGAACTTTGAAGCTCCAAAAGCACACGAAGGCAGCATAAAAGTAGACCACACAACTCCAGTGGTTTAATCCATGTCTTCAGAAGCGATGTGATAGGTATTGGTAATTTTTTCCCCTCATAATTCTACTCCCTTTCCAGTTGGTGGCGATATGCATGAAGAATATAAATCGGCAACAACAAAAAAGAACGTGAAAGTGGAGATTTACTGTTAAAAAAAAAAGTACTCACCCACATTTCTCACTTATATCGCTTCTGAGGACATGGATTAAACCACTGGTGTCATATGGATTACTTTTATGCTGCCTTTATGTGCTTTTTGGAGCTTTAGCATTTTGGTCACCATTCACTTGTATTGTATGGAGCTACTGAGCTGAAATATTCTTCTAAAAATCTTCATTTGTGTTCTGGAGAAGAAAGAAAGTCATACACATCTGGGATGGCATGAGGGTGAGATAATGATAAGAGATTTTATATTTTTGGTTGAACTGTTCCTTTAAGAGCTCCATGTTTAGACTCCTTCTGCATTCTCAAATGTGGTGCATTCTACATAAGTATACATTTTCCTCTGTATCTCTGTACTGGGCAATTGAACTTAAAATGTGAATTATTGCCTGGAGCAGCATATGATGATTTAATTTATTTGTTTTCCCCAATGATCTGTTATTGGTCTAGAATTGAAATGTAGCTCTAGCACAAATAATAAATAAATGATAATTCTATAAACTCTTGTGAAGTACAATCATCACAACGTTTGATAAATGTTTTGTTTCAAATTAAAAATAATTAAATTTCAAATAAAGTTGATTGTCAGTGCCATATAAGTGTACGTTTGCCAAAAAAAAAAAAAAGAAAGAAATATAAATAACCGTGAAAAGAATTCCTGGGTAATCAGACATACTATTAAAAGTCTGTGTTTAAAGGATAATAACTCAATAAAGATTGCCGAATTCTTCCAGATCGTTTCTTGTTGTGTGTGTATTTTACAAAAAAAAAAAAAATTTTAACAACTATAAATATTACAACGACAAACTTTCCCTGCTCAACATTTTCAGCGTTCACTTCTGGAATATTCTAATTCGGTGTAAGAATTTGGGACAGTCCGGCTGACTCATCGATGTCTTTAGCACACTTCCGGTGGAAACTGTGCACCAAACAGCGTCCATATTGGATCTCATGCTCGTCTAAACAAGTGTGAGGTTTCTGCTATTTTGGAGTCAAAATGGCGGCTTGTGCATCTGTTGCGGTGGTCCATCCCACCTGACTCGAGCGCAAGATGGCAGCTTCAGTGGAAGACGAGTTTGAAGATGCGCCCGATATAGAGCCGTTAGAGCCGACATTAAAGAATATCATCGAGCAGAAATCGCTCAAATGGATCTTTGTAGGCGGTAAAGGTGGAGTGGGCAAAACCACATGCAGGTGAGTGAATAAATACTGGTGTTTTACCACACGAGAGAATGTTGTTAGCTGGCAGTTCAGAAGTACCTGAATGAACATTAGTCATTCATACATATTTACTGTAATACTCACTAAAGTACAGGTTAAACGAGCTGAAACACTTCAAATTAGAATTTTTAAAACACCCACCAGCTCTCTAGATCTAATCTAGCAACAAACTGACGTCGGTCAAAGCAATACTTACAGATATTCTAATATTAAATACCATTTTTACATGTAGCCATTTTGGAAAATCTTCATGTTTGTTTATAAGTAATATGTAAATGATTAATTCGTCCATTTCATTATTCATTCTAAATATCATTAATATACAAAAGTATATAAGGTTTATATCAGCCTTTTAAAGGGATAGTTCACCCAAAATTTTTAATTTTCTTACAATTTCTCACCCTCATGCCATCCCAGATGTGTGACCTCTGCAGAACACAAATTATGTTTTTCAAAAGAATATTTCAGCTCTGTAGGTCCAAACAAAGTGAATGGTGGCCAGAACGTTGAAGCTCCAAAAAGCACATAAAGGCAGCATAAAATAAATCTATAAGAATCAAGTGGTTAAATCCATGTCTTCTGAAGCAGTATTATAGGGTGAGAAACAGATCAATATTTAAGTCCTCTTTCTTTTTTTACTATTAATCTTCATTTTCACATTCTTCTTTTGTTTTGGTGATTTGCATTCTTCATGCATACCTACTGGGCAGGGAGGGAATTTACATGAAAAAAGGACTTATCTCGTCCACACCTATCGTATCGCTTCTGAAGACATGGATTCATGTCACTGGAGTCATATGGATAACTTTTATGGTGCCTTTATGTGCTTTGTGGAGCTTCAAATTTCTGGCGACCATTCACTTGCATTGTTAGGACCTACAGAGCTGAGACATTCTTATAAAACATCTTCAATATTGTCTGATTTCTTTCTTGCATCTGAACCGTGTGTAATTTACAAAAACGGTTTGCGTTTCCTGTCTGGATCTGGAATATTACCTCTGTCCTGTACGGCCTGTGTTTGATTTCCTGTAAAAATCTGATTTGCACCATCTGGCTTGTTGTGTTGCAGCTGCAGTCTGGCAGTCCAGCTAGCGGCGGTGAGAGAGAGCGTTCTCATCATATCCACAGATCCAGCACATAACATCTCTGATGCCTTTGACCAGAAGTTCTCCAAGGTGCCCACCAAAGTCAAGGGTTATGACAACCTCTTCGCAATGGTACGGTACCATTAGAAACTGATGTGTGGTAAAAACAATTACGTTGCCTGATATTAGGGTTGCAACGGTATGAGATTTTCACAGTATGGTAACAGTCTCAGAAAATATTATGGTATAACATTGTATTGCTTTTGAGATACAATGTTCTGCAATGATTTGGTTTTTGTATCTTTTAAGCCCAGAAATAGTTGTGTACTCAATTTTCTGAAGTGTATCTGAGACTAATGGGACTATTCTGCAATTGCCTAAAGTATTATATTGCTCTACAAAGATATATTCTTTTCTATCAGGCATTTAAAAAACTGAATAAAGGCGGAGATTATAAATGTATTTTACCATCTCTACTTCTCTGATAATTTATTATTCAATTAAACAATCTCTACATCAGGGGACTGTTTTAATAAAAAATAAAAAATGTAATTTTTAGAACTTTTCAGGTTTGCTGCGAAGCAGGCGAGTTTACTTGTTTTTTTCGAAAACTTTACCGGTTTACATGCTAAAAGTGTCATGATGCGGGTCTCCTGGATGGTTTCGCATGTCAATGATTACCCCTCCGTGTGTCAATGATGCCGAGATCTACTTTTATATTTAATTTAATCACTGAGAAGGTTTACCTGCTAAATTAGTAGCACCGAACATCACAAGCAGCCTCAAGAATGGACACAGAGTAGCCGTATAACACTTTTCCTTGAGCAGAATATTGCACTACAAATTGCTTAATTTGTTCAAAGGAGAAAGCGAGACGTGGTTGCCAGATTGCACAAAATAAGTAAAATATTAGGCGGAATTTTCCAATTTGCGCAAGTATAAATGTCAAACTGGGGGTGTTTCGTCTCTTATCTGGCAACCCTGAGCATGTTAAACGCTTGTGGAGACGCGTTACGTCCCAATGCAAGTTAAATGAAATATCCAATGAAAAATAAAAACACTTTTACGATAAATAATCCATGGGCCACATTATACCATGTGTAGAGCCTGATCCAGCCGTATGTTGCCCATGTCTGCTTTAGCTGTTTGCGAGATTATCATTAAATCTGCCTCGGCAGTCCTAAATAGTCGATCACTTGGGCGGCCGCCGAAATATCTTCAATGGCGTTGTTTTTTTCCCTGCTGGCCGCGACCCAGTCCAAATAGACCAGTTGAGAAACACTGCTTTAACACACACACACTCATGTCAGATCCCATTACCTAGCTTCTCTCTGACATTTTCTCCGCTGCCTGTGTGTGTTTTTGTGTGTATGTGTGTGTCGCAAGTTGACAAGTCTGACAGGCAGACAAGGAGGAAAGGAGATGCGCATGTGAGATTCGCATGTCCAGTTGCATTTTTTTCTCAATAACGTAGATAAGCAAATGTACATGGTATGATAACCGTCAATTTTCAAACCGTGGTATACCGTAAAACCTGTATTCCGCTGCAACCCTACCTGATAGATAGATATATAAATATATATATATATAATTGAATCTCTTTATGGATTTATCCTAATATATCTTTATTAGTTTGATTAAAATAGTAAGAAAGCATAAAGAATATATTCTTGAATGGTCCTTTATACGGTTAATTGCTTATAATTTAGTTTAATATCCCGTGTAACTACACTCAGATAATCTGATTAGATTGCTTTGTTGATTGCTGTTTCTGTCTGTAGGAGATTGACCCCAGTCTGGGTGTGGCAGAGCTGCCGGATGAGTTCTTTGAAGAGGACAACATGCTCAGTATGGGGAAGAAGATGATGCAGGAAGCCATGAGCGCTTTTCCTGGCATCGACGAGGCCATGAGCTACGCAGAGGTCATGAGGTCAGACAGAATCACATGTTTTGAATCACACAGGATTGTTCCGGGTACAATATAGCTCAGTCAATTCAAGCTCAATCGACAGCATTTGTGGGATAATGTTTATTACCAGAAAAAATTGTTTCGACTTTAAAAAAAAAAAAAAAATTCACAGTTACATTTAAGGTGCACTTAGTATTTTCTTTTTTCCTCATTTAAAAGATTTACTTCTAAAGATATTAATAGACATTTTGAAACGTATGTATAAAATCATGAGCACTCATGTGAGATGAGGTGTTCAGACATATCAGTAACCTTATTCAAGCTCTTTTATTTTACCTGAAGCAGGATCCCCTCATGGGGGCAGACGATTTAGCATCACACGACCAGCTAAATCCTACTCGCTTAATATCAGTAACTGCCCTGTTATTGGACACTTTCACTATTGGATTAAATGAATCCTGGTTTACTGTGCATAGTGAATTTCTACAAAGGCATCGATAACTGAAAAATGTGTTTGAATTATGCAGCTTCCAGGCCACTAGATGTTACTGTAATCCAACGTATGCCACTTTTGACAAGGGCACCGTTAAGGCACTTACAATGGAAGTGAATGGGGCCTGTTCATAAATGTTAAAACTAAAATACACATAGTGTCAAAAGTATAGCCATTATACATAAACATTATACATGTAGGTGTTTAAATGATTTCAATGTGTATAAATCTATGGTTGGGTGATTTAGCTTTTGGTTGGGTTAAAATATGACCATAGAGACATGTGGCTTACACAGACATACTATTAACAACCTCTGATCTTATAGTGGGTCTGTCTTGTATGGTTTGTACATTAAATTACTAATAATGAATTTCTCAGTGGAGGATTGAATGGGACCTACACTCCTGTGTAGAAAAAATAAATAAAATGGACCAAGCCCAAAATGTCAAAACATAACCACAAATCATTGGTCAGGAAGTTAGCAAGAATTGAACAAAGAGATGAAGTAACTGAGTATGGGATAGTTTTGGCTTGTGGGTAAACTTGCAGACGAAAGAAGAGTCAATTCAATGTTTATGGCTTTAAACAGTGGACGAGACCAAATATTCTCTATAGGGTTCAAATTTGGACTAAAACATGAGCCTGATGGACTTGTTCTCAAGCCACTTCTTGATGGTCTTTGCGGTGTGGGCAGGAAGCAAGTATTTCCACAATATACTCCCCTTTACTATTAATTGACTTTTCCCAGTGAAGCAGCTCACCAGCAGCTGAAAAGGCTCTTTACACCATGACACCTCTTCCTCCATGCTTCACTGCGGTAGAGATGCATTCACTATTGTACTCCTCACCAGATCTTCAAAGACACCACTCTGGAGCATTACCATGCAACTCAAATCATGATTCATCACTCCACACAACTGCTAAACGATGGGTTTAACACATCTCTTTTAGACAAAACCTGCATTCGATAACCTTCTGATTATTGTTCTTCTCGAAAGAGTCTTGTTTTCTGAGGTCTTGAATTCTGCTGCCAGTTTTGTAGGCTTTTTTTTCTTGTCTTTGAGAACTGTACATTTCAGCAGGTTGACATCCCTGCATGAAGAGGCTTTGAGCCTTCCAAATCCTTTCTGGCAGCATCACCTGTTGTTTCACAGCGTTGACCTATTTTCTTAATAGCTAAATATGGATTTTCTCTGCCTTTAGGATCTTGTAAACTTCAGAATAGCTACAGTTGGCCTGACGCAGACCAGCTATGTAGTTTCAGACTGCAACCCCTGCATGATATTTAGATTTTGTTGGAGCAGATTTTGTCACTCCTTTACTATGGGACTCACAACACTACATATTGTAGATCTCTCCCTGCTCTATCACTCCTGGTACAATTTATAAGCATGTATCAGACCTTTGATGCGCTGCATCAGGTATGACTTATCTTTTAAGAAGAAAAAACATATCAAATGTTAGTTTAAATTTGATTTCAAACATTTCAATTATTATCATGATTTTACCTTTGCATACAAGAAGACTATATATAAGTGAATTTCCCTGTTTCCAGCTTTTTCCCAAACAGTTTATTATAGCAAAATGGGAAATGATGGCACAAAAGTGCACACGGAGTGCATTAGTCTTAATTCTTGCTCATTTCTTTTAATGGACACCATTAAAAGCTTAATATTTTGCCATTTTGGGCTTGGCCCATATTATTTGCCCAGGAGTGTACTGTTGCAATTTATTGTGATTTAAATACTGATATAGTGGATTTTGCAGAAACCAAGGTCTATTAGTCCTATCGGCTTTAAATCAATTATAGAATTAAATATTATTTTACAGTATTTACTTACTATGACAGGCACAGACATAGAGACTACAAGAGTCCAAAATGAAGAAAATCCCTGATGTACTTTATTGTTCAACAAACATCCCAATAATAACCCCCAAAAAATGAAGATTTGGTGCAGAATGTGGGACTTTTAACTGTAGACAAGCCCAAAACATACATGGGACTCTTATTTTGGAATGCCAGAGACTTGGCTGTGTTACAGTGCTCTATATTTCAGTATTTTCCATTCTTTGCATGCCCAAGCTTTAATTTAAAACACTTGATTATCTAATCAAAATAGAAAAAAATATGCGTTGAAGTGAAGATAAAAATATGGATGAATGGGGCATGGGTAGCGCAACGAGTATTGACACTGACTATCACACCTGGAGTCACGAGTTTGAATCAAGGGTGTCCTGAGTGTCTCCAGTCAGGTCTCCTAAACAACCAAATTGGCCCAGTTGCTAGGGAGGTTAGAGTCACATGGGGTAACCTCCTCGTGGTTGCTATAATGTGGTTCTCGCTCTCGGTGGGGCGTTTTTGGTGGATGCTGCAGAGAATAGCGTGAAGCCTCCACACGCGCTAGGTCTCCGCGGTAATGCACTCAACAAGCCGCATGGTAAGATGCGCAGATTGATGTCTTGGATGCGGAGGCAACTGAGATTCGTCCTCCGCCACCCGGATTATGAGTCACTACGCCACCTTAAAGACTTAGAGCGCATTGGGAATTGGGCATGCCAAATTGTGGAGAAAAGGGGAGAAAATATGGATGAATATTGTCTATGATGAAAGATTTAAAGACCTCAAATCCCCACGAGGGGTCAGTTTTATTTCACCCCTAGAGGCTGCCGTTTTAACCGAATCCTCCATTGCCAAACATAAAGGAATAAAAAAAGCAACTATCGGCACTGGTTAATTGGGAAAGCCGATATATCAGTCTACCTCTAGTAGTTTAAAATCATTCGTTTTCAACACCTTCCAGAGTGATTGGGTTCAATTAGTTTGACCTTTTCATGCAGTGTCAGTGTTCCACCACCAGATGATGTATCGCCATTTGAATTTGGCTCTGTGAACCACATTCAAAAGATTGGTCACTTTACTTTTATTAAAGTTTTTGTATGTTTTAATCCACTTGTGACTGAGTTCTCACCAGTCTCTGTATGCTCCTTCTGTAGGTTAGTGAAAGGGATGAATTTTTCAGTGGTAGTGTTTGACACGGCCCCCACAGGACACACTCTTCGTCTGCTCAACTTCCCCACCATCGTGGAGAGAGGACTGGGCCGTCTCATGCAGATCAAAAACCAAATCAGCCCCTTCATCTCACAGGTACCAGCAATGCGATCTGGGAAATTGCAGTTTACATATGGAAATGACAAGTCTCCCTTCAGTCAAGAGGACTAACTTTCTGGAAAAAGTATATCAGTCTTGGAGAGAGATAAGAAAAAGAAAATGGGATTGGCCCATTAAACCTATTTATCTAGAACCAGGGAACAGGAACGTCAAAGGCCAGCGGATGGAATAATGTCCTCACCATGTAAAGTTTTCAAAACAACCTTTCAAAACACAAGACTAAAGTACAAAATGGTACAAAACAATGGCATAAATCTGAATTGAATTACAAAAATATGATACTATAATAGATTTAGATATATTCCTGTCAAAACTAGGAGTAAGATGCCGGCAAAGGTTTCTTTGTGTGCAGGACTCTTAATTCTGCTGTTGTTGAATGGCATTTCATATATAACGTTTAACTGTTGTTCTGTTGCCCCATTGCAGATGTGTAACATGTTGGGCCTGGGAGACATGAATGCAGATCAGCTGGCATCTAAACTGGAGGAGACGCTCCCCGTCATCCGCTCAGTCAGTGAGCAATTTAAAGACCCGGTAAGTGTCACATATTAAATCATATTCTTGACTCCCCACAAAGTCTCAATGTGAGCTCGATTCAGGGCAACTGAAACCTAACTTGTGATGTCTTACAGGAGCAGACGACGTTTATCTGCGTGTGCATCGCTGAGTTTCTCTCTCTGTACGAGACGGAGCGTTTAATTCAGGAGCTGGCCAAGTGTCGCATCGACACGCATAACATTATTGTCAACCAGCTGGTTTTTCCCGACCTTGAGCGACCCTGCAAGATGTGTGAGGCCAGACACAAGATTCAGTCCAAGTACCTTGACCAGGTGTGTGTTTAAAGCATGTTTGAGTTTTGACAAACGATATTGTATGTCATCTGTATGACGCAGGAAGCCGTGACTTGCAGAGATTTGTTATTGTGGCACATTTGTTTGGCTCTGTTTCTTTATGGTGAGATTTTAGCTTATTTAATGATTGTCAAATTCAGTCGAGTTTTACTGTGTCTTCTGATCATTGTATTTATTGAATCTTTTTCCTTTTCTTCCCCTTTCCTTGCCCTTTCCCTTTTTCCCATTTTCAATTTTCCCTTTTCTTTTTCTCATTTCCTTTTCTCTTTTGATTTTCTTTCACTTGTCCCTTTACATTTTCCATTTCCCTTATAATTTTCATATAAAATTCTTTTAATTTTCATTTGGCTTTTACATTTTCCTTTTCCCTGTTCCCTTATCTTACCTTTCTTTGTTTTAATTTTCATCCCCCTTTCCTATTCCCTTTTAAAATGTCCTTTTTCCCTTTTATGTTCCATCCTCCCTTGTGAATTTCATTGCCCATTTCCCTTTTGCTTTTTTATTTTCCCATTTTCTCTTTCCCCCTTTATTTTCCCTTTTATCTTATTTTCCTTTTCCCTTTACAACCGCCGGCAAAAATTATGGAATCACCACACTTAGAGGATGCTCAACCAGCTTTTTTACTTCGTCGCAAATAAACAAATCACAGATATGCCACAAAACTATATTTGCTGAACATTCTGGCTTCGTGAAACATCCCTCAAACTAATTAAATTACATTATTTTAATGTCATATCAAGTAGAGGAAAAAATGATGGAATCACCAGCATTTCTAAAACAAATACTGGCAGAAGTCAAAGCAAATTAGTCTGCAGTTAAAAGAGAGTGCTTACAGACCTTAACGAGCTGTTGGACTTGGCTAATTGAAAGGAAACATGGCCTCAACAAGAGTGGTCAATTGAAACAATGGAAAGGATTATAAATCTCCTTCAAGAAGGAAATCCAACACGGAGCAAAAGAAGTTGGTTGTTCCCAGTAAACTGTGTCTAAAATTTGGTGCAAGTATAAACAAAATTTGAAGGTTATAAAAGGAAATCAAACGGGTCGACCAAGGAAAATGCAAAAGCGTCAGGATAGAAAACTCAAAGCAATATACCTTGAAAATGGAGAATGCACAACAAAACAAATGAAAAGCAAATGGGTGGAAACAGGAGTCAATGTTTGTGACAGAACGGTAAGAAATGGGATTTACATGCAGTATGGAAAAGCCAAATGAAAACCTGCACAGACACCTAAACAGAAGAAAACAAGCCTAC